>NC_056737.1:1632782004-1632854504 GCF_019279795.1 Protopterus annectens
GTAGAATAATATTCTGAATCCATTATAACAATAGGACCCCCTTTATCAGAGGGTCGTATAACAATGCTTCCATTCTTTTGATGTTGTATTAGTGCATGTCTCTCCCCACCACTCAAATTACAACCATCTGATGTATTGCTAAACTCGCAATTATTATAAATTGTGTTCTCAAAAGCCCTAAGAAAAGTTTCTACATTTGCAGGTAAGTGTGGTACACAAACACTTTTCCATTTAAATTGTTGAGCTCCATTACTATTCGTATTACCATATAACAATTTTAATGCTAAATTATGAGAAAACATTCTTATAGCTAATATAGCATCACTATTGTCCATATTATCAGTACGTATAAAGTTCAAACCTTTATTTAGAAGCTTAGCTTCATCAGAGGACAATTTGTAGTGAGAAATATTCCAAATTAAGTTTCCTGGTTCCACATTTTCTTTATGGTATGCACCTGTTGTTGACTCGGTGCTTCCTTGCGTTTCTGTCCTTGTTGGCCATCCAGATCTATAGACCTCTTCCTTCCTGGTCGAATAGGTAGAGGTACTACCGGAAAAGCCTAATTCTGTGTTCTATCCAACTGGATCTTTCGTCTAACATCACTACCATGGCGAGCCGATTGCTCACCTTCTTTAGTTGGTTGTGTCTCTGAAGGTATATCCATGGGTGTAGAGTAGACCGATGTGGATTACTGGGGAGAAGCCATTAGTCCTTCCAGTAATCGGCCATGCTCTCCCACATGTGCACCAACCTCTGTATTATCCATCTCTTCAGACCTCTCTGGTGTTCCTGTTCCTGTTCAGGTCGCCGTCTGGTATGGGTACTGACTCGACTCCTCCCTCCTTGTGATTCTGTCACTTCCTTTCTGAATTCGGTCTGATTAATGGTATTGCTAGTTTTCCTTTAAAGGGTAGATGTTATAGTTCTCGGCCACATAAAGACATGTTGCTTTTCAAAGTCATCAGTGTCCCTGGCCAACTTTTTTCTTTTATAATCAAGCAGTTTATTCTCGTACCGTAACACTTTATCTACCACCGCTTGCATGTAAATTTCCGATGAGTCCTCTCCATTCACATTATATAACTCAATTTGTTGCTGTATAATCTTGTTTCTAAGATCAAATTCAATAGGTTGAAAATAACCTAATAATAGCTGTATATAGGCTGTACTTGTAGTCATGTTTAACTGCTGTCACTTGACTAATAAATCAGGATACGCATTACCATATGTGGGCATGTTCAGAATCCTTAGCCCTCGTGGAATGACGTTATAGTTCAAACTTGCTTCAAGATGATATATTTGGCATTGAAGCCGTTTAAACTTATATATATTGTTCTCAATGTCTCTCTTTAAATTCTTCACCAACATTTCATTGGCAGTATTCACCGGTTTAATATAATTAATACCTGGTAGTTCAGTTCTTAAAAGTGGATTTGCTATCTCCATTAGCTAACCTCTGAGCCTAGTATTAGGAATAAAATCATTGGCAGTACCTTCCGCACCTGCGACCGCTCCTTCCATTATATGTTTACAGAAGTCCCAGTGATATAAGAACTAAAAAACAAATGTTTCAGGATCCCACGAAGATATCAAAGTGCCCAAGAAAATGTGAATGAAACGATACTGAACTTCAATGGAAGGCAACAGTCCAACTTAAAATCTATACAAGATAGTAGAATTCCAAGAAGTGTAAAAAATCCAAGATGTATAAAATCAGCAATTTATTGTATAAAAATGTGAGTGCTTTCACGGACACAATTCCGCTTCCTCAGACATTATACCATACACTCCACCACTAAATGCATATATACTAAGCTCTATTAATCAATTAACAACAATTAAATACTTAATTGATTAAAACTGTCTTCAGTGCGATAGTATATAAAACAACAGCAGTCAGAAATACATAAATGTCTTAAAATTCATCTAATACACAATCAATCTATCTAAAAGTATCAAACTTTATCAGCACCAGATGTTCAAAAAATATATCATATAAAATTACAAATAATGCTCTTACAAATAATGCAAATTATGACTGCTTGATCGAACAGATATATTGTATTATCTTAAGGCCCTCCCTTTGAGTAAAGGTTTGAGTGGGACACTGTTATGCTGTGAAGACTCAATATTGAAAGATGAGTTAGGAATATTGAAACAAGTTTCCTTAGTAGGGGATATGCTGAGGTGGAAATCAACAAGGCATTTACGCACGTTAGTGGTTTAAAGCGAAGTAGGGCTAAGCCCTATTACTCTCCTAGGGATGAGGAACTCACAAGTCAGAATGAAACTTCCCATAACTTGGCCATAGTACTTCCTTATAGCAGTAATGTTAAGAACATACAGGATATGATTGCAGCGAACTGGTAGATGATATAACCAAGAGTTTAATAGGTAGCTATCCAACGTTTACATACAGCAATCAATGCAGCCTTAAACAATGGTTATGTTACAGTAGTGTAGGCACAATTATACAGAAAGAGCAGGGGATGAGATTTACTGGTACTAAGAAATGTGGGCTTTGTACCCAGTGTGCATTTATCGATGAGTCACGATTCTTTAAGCATCCAGATGCTGGCTATCTTTGGGGATTAAGAAACAGTGGTACATGTTATACTAGAAACATGGTCTATATTGCACACTGTATAGTGTGCTTCTGTTTCTATGTAGGTAAAACCAATAGATCATTAAGGGAGAGGATTAGAGACCACTTGTATTGTACTAAAAGGCAACAAGACTATAGTGCCTTAGCAAAACACACATTGAGTCAGGGAGATAATCACACATTTCTGTTTCAGATTTTACATATTCAAAATAACAATATACGATTAGGTGATATTGTTATTGAGACTGAGGCAGCAGAGGTTAGATGGATTCTTAGGTTAGGTGCACACAAGGGGAGGGGACTGAATGACAGTGTCCCACTCAAACCTTTACTCAAAGGGAGGGCCCTAAGATAATACAATATATCTGTTCAATCAAGCAATCATAGTTTGCATTATTTGTAAGATCATTATTTGTAATTTTATATGATATATTTTTTGAACATCTGGTGCTGATAAAGTTTGATACTTTTAGATAGATTGATTGTGTATTAGATGAATTTTAAGACTTTTATGTATTTCTGACTGCTGTTGTTTTATATACTTTTGCACTGAAGACAGTTTTAATCAATTAAGTATTAAATTGTTGTTAATTGATTAATAGAGCTTAGTATATATGCATTTAGTGGTAGGGTGTATGGTATAACGTCTGAGGAAGCGGAATTGTGTCCATGAAAGCGCTCACGTTTTTATACAATAAATTGCTGATTTTATACATCTTGGATTTTTTACACCTCTTGGAATTCTACTATCTTGTATAGATTTTATGTTGGACTGTTGCCTTCCATTGAAGTTCAGTATCGTTTCATATATCTACATATATAGATATGTATATATCTATTTAGATATAAATATATATACACTCACACATACATCTACATGTTTAAATACATTTCCTATACTGTTGAATGACTGTGCTGGATGATATTTTTGTGAAAACATCAGCATTATTTATCTCACACTGCTTAGTGGTATATCACTTTGGCTATGGTGTGCAGGGCCCTGGGTTCAAGACTTGCAGAGGATGTTTATTTTCTTGCTGGGAAGAACAAGAGCTGTTGGATACAGAGTGATTAAGGCACTTTTAAGCAGTTGTAAGCAGGGTTGTGCGAAGGTAAGTACTGCTAACTTCTGGTTACAGTTCCTTATACTCAGCATCTAAATTGCTTAACCTGTGTAGGCATTGATTACCCCTGCACAAACAAATGTAAACCCTCTTACTGCTGCTAAAAGTGCTTACTCCTGCTTACCCCAGCACTAATTTCTTTAAAAGAAAAGGAAAAGGATTGATAGGAAAGTGGTAAAAAAGGGGCACAAAGAGAGAAAGACAGTAGGGAAAATAGCTAGGGATGTGCAGGAAGAGTGTCGGGGAAGGTCCATAGCTGTCCATTTCTTCTACAGCAACAGCTGTGCATATACACTGAATTTGAAGGTAGGTTTGGACACTCCAACCCTTGAGAGAGGGGTGAGGGCAGCAATAATATGTTGTGATGCCAATTAGACCAGATTACATGTGTCCAGTGGACACGTGTGCCAAATGGACACCCGTGTATGGTGCGAGATTTTTTTTTGGGAACAGATTGTTCTTTTTTTTTCTTCAGGTGAGAGTGGGATGTTGGGGAGGGATAGTAGCTATATTTCGGAAAGCAGGTTGGGTAGGTTAACAAACAGGACAAACAAGATGCATTCAGGGGCAGTATTTGACACACGTGGGTGGTAAACTCCTTGATGGGGGGTATTGGGAAATCAGAAGCCCATGAGCCCCCTAGTGGAAACAGTGAGACTGAAGTCCCCACCCATGGGCAGTCACCACTGCACCTTTACATCCCCGAAGGTGGCTGTGCTGAGGGCTGAGTCAGAGAGCCAGGCAAACCATCTAGTAATGACATGCGGCCCTTGAGCTGGCATAGTAGATCTCCAAACTCCAGGTTGAGCTCGCTACACACCATGACCCGGAACTGGAAACGGGTGACGGGTTCCTGTGCGCACCCGCTCTCAGGGAGGGGTGAGGCTCATCCCCTGAGGTGGTTCCACCCGAACGTGGTGCAGGACCAGTGGATGAGGAGGTCCTGGGTTAGGCCCCAGACATGTTGTGCCTGGTGTCACGGCCAGCTGAGGTGGGAAAGGTGGGTCTGCTGGGACCCACGTTCCCATACATCCTATGGTGTTTATGTTTTATCAACATATGTGGGTTAGTAATATTCAACACATTCCAGTATTAGGTATAACAGCATGCACAGATATTCCCATTAACCCAGACACCAGATATGGAACAGTTGCATAGCAAACAGAACACATGCTTATATGGGACCACAGTAGTAATTACAACAGCATGCAGGTACATTAATGGCACCATGCCACCAGTGTTGGAGTATTTCAACATAGCACATGCATAGAAACAGATTTAAATAATTATCAAACAATAGGACATATGTCCCAACATTACAGTTAAGTCATCACATAGCAATTGAGTTGGGTATTTAGTTTATTGTTGCAGATATGTGGGGGTGAGAGAAAGATGCCAATTAACAACTAGTATATTCCTGTAGTTCGCATTACTTTCCTAGTCAGTGCTGTTATCTGTACCTTACAAGTATTAGTACATTACCCTATTCCCTTAGTTTGGACAGTGGTATGGCTGTCGACAACTATATACATGAACTGTTTCTACCTGCAGTATATACCTCTTACCTGGTATACCTGTGGAGGAATTGTTTAACACTAACGAACTGTTTCTACAAATACTCTCAGATTCCAGGTTGATGTTATGCACATACCAGTTCATCTCTTTTTGCACATACTCTGTCCATGTCTTCACCACATGCTGGTGAACCGGGACATATGTAGACTATTGCCCTCTTTAACCTTTATTGACTTACAACACTCTTATACAGGATTTTTGTAGACAGTTATATTATGTAGCACAGTGTGTGTGGCAGTGATGAGTGATACCTTATTATTCAGAGCAACTGCAACAATAACGATGTCATACAATACCAAAGCAAACAGTACCAGTACAGGGTATCAATCTTTTATTTCTAGGCACAGTGTTGGTATCTGATGGACCTGTGGGAGCAATGTTTGTTAGCACTCCCTGAATGTTGCCACACAAAGTACCAGAATCCACATTAGTATTATGCACATACATCTCACTCTGTTACTGTACACACTCTGGTCACAGCTTGACAACATGGGGATGTCTCACAACAGTTTGGGGAGTTGCTAGAGTGACAGGTTTGTTGACAATCAGTTGTATTTCTTGTTTGTTGCCTATATGTCTGGGATCATCCCACTGATTTCCCAGGGGGACCGAGTGACAGGCAGCAGATATGGGCCAATTTACTGAACGTATCTGTACAGTTGTGGGGTATGATTCTTTATGCATACTACTACCACTCCCAGGATTTGGACCATGGCTGTGTGTGCTAAAAATACAACAGTTCACATCTCAGTTGCATGTGCTATTTGGATTTTGTTGTCTGTCTTTTAACTGTTTTCTATGTCTCTCTCAGTTGTACTGAATGACCTGTGGGGATTACACCAGTCATATACAGACATTCCTACACATTTTATTTATGTTGCACAGTGTGGGTAACAGTGCTTAATTCAACAGTACTATTACATGATTGCAAATCTACATTACCATATGATACCAGTGTAAACACATGCAGTCCAGCAGTTAGACCTTCATTGTCAGGCTATTATACTTTTATTTACATGCAACCTATATGAGATTCTTCCTGCCATAGTCTCTGGTGTATGCAGTACTTGCCTTAAACATACAGGTTTTATACAGGCAATTAACTTACTAATACTTTTAGATTTATTTCCTATGACAGTACATGCAAGAGTATTACTACCCTGGCTCACATAGCAACTTCTCCAAGTGACATCCATGAGCCTCCTGGTTTGCAGCCTGCTCACATGCCACTGTAAAGGACATAAGAGGAATATTTAGCCATACCTATCCACAATATACATGAGCTGGGAATTATTAAACAGGTAGTGGAGTGATACTTACACACAGCTGGGACCACCCCTGTACTCCTAGCCTCTTGGATCCACTGATCCAAGAGATCCCCCTTTTCACCACTTCAGGTCAGCATAGTGATGTCTGACCAGCTCACCAGTTCAGGGTATGCCAGTGGCACTGGTGAGGTCACAGGTGAGACAGTCCCAGGCTACTGCTTTATATTGGGAACCCTGGTACTGGCCCTGCAGCATTCTCTGCTCATGATCTTTGACAAGGAGTCCTGCCATGGCTCTGGACTCCTGGATGCCCCAGCACTGCACCCGAAAGCTCACACAGTCTCCCATTCCAGACATAGTGCCTGCAAGGGGAAGCTACAACCAGTTATGAGATGTATTCCCATCTGTTGGGTTTAAATAGGGCCGATTTCCCACACTTTGCCATGACTGGACAGTTTTGAAAAGGCTAAGCTATGGGCAAACCTGCTTGCCTAAGGTTGTCATTGTTTAAAGGGGTATACCAAAGGGCAAACTGAGTTAGCTGGCCTACACATTGCTTAAACCTACTAAGCTGGCCTGTGCAATGCTTCGTGTTGCTTAATATTTAATTTGTATTATATTTGCATTTTGGCATTGATTTATTATTCATTACATGTTATATATGTGTGTGGTATCCATGATTCATTTGTACGTACACTGTATGGGGTCCTTGTGTTTATTAGGGGGCTTCAACACTTTATTACAATTACACCTCATATCTGGGCTTACTACAGTACTCCAGTTCACATATATATGTTATGTAGTAGGTTATAGAACATATATAGATTCCTTTCAAATGTTCAGTTTGATTTCCCTATAGTGAGGATTTGTTTGGTGATACCTCAATCTTATACACTGCTGTGATGGCTTAGTGGCTAACTACTGTGACTATAGTGTACAAGGTCCTGGGTTCAAGACCTGCAAAGGCTGTTTATTTTGTTTCTGGCCAGAACAGCGGCTGTTGCATACAGAGTGATTAAGGCACTTTTAAGCACTTGTAAGCAGGTTTGCGCAAGGGTAAGCAATGCTAACCTCTGGTTAAATATGCTTACAGAGAGTTAGCTTCAATATTGATTAACCTGTGTGCGCATTGCTTACCCCCGTGGAAATGGGCTTAAACCTGCTTACTAGTGCTTACATATGCTTACTCCTGCTTACTACTGCTTAATAGTGCTTACACTTGCTTACTAGTACTTACTCCCGCTTACCAATGCACTAATTTAGACAGTAATATATAATGGTTCTTGGGAAGGTGGGGGATTTGGAAGCTGTATGGAGTTATCATTCATTACACATTTTACCTTCCATTTAAATCCCTGAGTCCTGTGTACATATACTGTATGGGGCACATGTGATTATCTGTGGACTTTGCAATATTATGACACTGACACCTCACATCTGCATTTAATGCAGTACTCCAGTTCACAAGTATATGTTATTTAGTAGGTTGTGCAACTAAAAATATTGGTCATGAAGTGATTTGACATGGAACATGGAACGTGCTGCAGTTGGACTTAAACTGGGAATGACTGCTCGTAAGGTGAATGGTCAGCCCACTACACTATTGCTTCATTTGCATATATCTTGCTTTTTATCCTCTTGTGTCATTTAAGCTGCATTAACTGTAGCTAAACAATGGGCAAACCCACGCACCTAGGGTTAAATTTAATCTGTTTCATAAACAAAATCTTTATATTTGTTGTTTTAACTATTGCTCTTGTACACATGGGGGGATGTTTCTGGGGGTATGCATATACCTATGAGTGGTCTCGCTCATTCTTTTAGGACTAGTCTGCTGTTCTTCATTGCAGGGGCGTGTATATTCTGAAAGCTCTGCTTTCAGACATGCCCCCTGAACTCTTACATGCTCAGTGTAAGATTAAGAGCTCAGGCAGCATGCCTTCATTAATATGCATGGTACACTACTGTCCTGCTCCTACATGGCCGCTTCCGTGTAGGACTAAGCAAGTCCTGCACGGGAGGATAGTGAATCCGGGGGATTGCATTAATGCAAGAGGTAAAATTTCTAAGGCAGGAAGTTTATTGCAATAAATCTGTGTATGGGCAACACATAATTCAAAGTCATACCAGTTCCTTGAACTTTGAACTGGAGAGTTTTGGAAACCCACAAGGAAGAAGAAGATAGAAGGGCCTTATTGAAAGTAGACACTAACTATGGCTACAATATTATTTGCCAGCCTTTTTTCAGCTTTTTTGAAGAAGCCAGGTTTAATAGGATAAATACCCTATTTTGATAGGTGTTCAGAAAGTTGCCACTGGATAGGTTACTATAGTCATATTAACTTAGGAATATTGTCAAGAGCTGGAACTTGGAACATTGTACACGTGCATTTTTACTGTACTTAATTACTTGAATGGAATAACTGAAATTACTAGTTATTAAATCAAACGCCAGATGGGTTTATGCTGTCACAGCAGTAGTTTTCATTTTTGGGATGAGCGCATTCATATGTTCAAGACTTCATTAGAGCTTTACAAAAACTGTAGATTTACAAGTCTCAATAAATTAAAGAACAAGAGATGCAAGGATTCAGAACACATCAATCATCTGATTTGGAATAAATGAGCTTTCTGAATATTATGCTCATGAAGGACCATAATTTACTTATGGACTTCTGGTTGTTTTTTGAAGGTGGAGGAATGATTGACCTAGGACCTAGTCCTTAATTTGTATAGAGTCCCCTGACTGGTCAGTTGGAAGGTGTATTTTGTTTGGCACTGCTCAAGAAAACTGTTCCTTTTGAGAAAACAAACTGTAAAAGTAAAAAAGAGAAATGTTTAGATCATGTCCCAAAAGGCAAAAAATATATCAAGATGCAAAAGGTCATACTGTCAAGCATGAGGCTATTAAGACTGCAGGACCCTTGATGACTGCTGAAAGAATCGAAGCAAGAGTACATTTTTGTTATCCCTAAAATTGCATATTTCAGCAGGCTAGATCATTGGCTGATCTCTTCAGCTATTTAGGAGGTGCAGCCTGAGGAAGGGTATTAGTAAGGCAGGAATGCTCATGAAACTCAATGGCCTTGGAATATCTAGGAATCATTGAGTCTTTATTACATAAAATGTACAAGGAAAAAACACTAAGAGTTTTCACTGTGTGATATTGTAAACCTCCTGTAATGAAGGTCCATGGGATATATGCAAATTATCCCTTAAGGGCATTAATTGTTTTAGCTACATGGTTTCAGAATGCCCATATCTTTTTTTATTGTTACATTTAAGGCAATAAAGCCAAACCCCACTAGCTGTGGACATGCGCATTTCAGCCTGCTTATTGTCCTCATTCAGCGCAGCATAAGTGGATAGTTTGGCTATACTTCAGCAACATAGGGTCTTTAAACCCAGCTGATGCTCACAAACACTAAGCATTAAAGTGCCTGCAAAATATCCCAAGTTTAATCCAAATCAAATGGTAAAAATGTCACAGCCAAACTATTCAGTAAAAACAGCAAGAAAAACCTGCAGGAGTTAAGGTATCACACAATGAAAAATTTAGATTGGCTGGGGTTTTCTTGCAGAATGGTTTGTCTGTGTGACCTTTTTGCCCTTTAGTCTTTATTACATAGTATAGCCAAGAGCTTGCCCAATTTTATACCACAAAGCAGTTATAATTTCATTTCAGAAGGGAAGGGAAAATGTGGTGGAAGGTAGACCTTTTCATTTTGCAGAATTACAATATATTGTAGTTTTTTTTTTTTTTTGAGGGTGAAGCACATATTCTTGGAATGTAATCCAATCCTCAGTGTTTTGTTTGAGACTTTCAGAATGGGACTTAAAATATGTTTTCAGGCTACTTTAAACAAATTGCTAAGATATGTGGAAGAGAAGGTCCAAAATATATTAAAAATGTATAGGTTAGTACAACATTAAAACAAAATCCTACTAACCCAGCATGGAGTTGCAAAAATTAAGCTATGAAGCTGCAAACTCTAAAGTGATCTCCCAGCCTTAACTTAGATGACTTCCTTGCAACACTGGTATAAAGGCAACTAACCCGGCAGATTACTAGCTTTAGGTTAAAGAGGTATTAGTTTGAACCTTCTATTCCAATAGTGAATATGCAACATAATTTTCATGTGAATCCTTTTGAGGTACATCAAGCCTTTATGAGCTTTTATGAGAACCTTTACAAGGAGAAATCCCCCTCAATACATTTTGGTGATACTTCTAAAGTCTTGCAAAGCCTTCCATACATGTCGCTGTCCCTCCCAGGATGCAGAAATACTTAGATCTATCCCCAGTCCCCCACCCCAGAAGAAATTTTAACAGGCATTCACTTGATTTGTAGAGATAAAGGCATCCCAAAACATGATTGAATAACTTGTCGTCTGTATAAAGGTCTAGCAGAATCCCTTGTCTAGTTGTTCCCCATTGTTTACCAGTATATTTTTCATACTGCTACTATCTCCATACTTTGACATTTAATGAGTCCAGAATTGGACCTATCTCTAGCCATGCAAAGTTATATGCAAACAGATTATTCCCTGGCTTAATTCATGAATCTCAAACAAGTTTTACTGAAACTTTCTCCAGTGCAGATCACATAAGATTGTTATTAATGACCATGCAAGAGCAGTATACCATTGCCCCAAAGTCTACTATTTTATTTGTAGACTTTGAAAAGGCATTTGACTCAGGAAGATGGCTCCATACATGGAAGACGCTGGAAAAAGATGCCTGTTTCAGTGATCTTCCCCTTGATTAAAGGGACAACTCATGGCTTCCTTATTTCCCCTACTCTGTTTCTTCAAGCTGTTGAGACCCTGTCCCAGCATGTGAGGGAGCACAGAAAGTTTCAAGGAGGGAAAATTTTAGGTACAAATTTTGAATCCTATTATTTTTGGATGGTTCTTTTATCTTCAATGAGTAAGCTAACACTAATATCTTCCATGAAAATGAAATGCTTAACTGCTTTCACTCTGCTTCTCGATTTTGAACTAATAAATCTAAGATGGAGCTATACCCCCTCATGCAGGAAGCTGAGTATAACCTTATTGATTATAATAATATCCTGTTCAAATATCCTGTTCAATGGTGTACCACTCTACTAAAACACATGAGCATCAGGCTGCAAAACTCTGAAAAAAAATTAATTAAATTAAATCTTAAACCACTATGGGATGCACTTTATGCTAAGGTTCACACCTGGAGGCCTCTCCATCTATCTTTGTTAGGCAATGTCAGTTCTATTAACATGATTGTTATCCCCTTAATAATTCACTTCCTGAGGCATGTTTTCATTTTCTAGCAGTAACACATGGATACCTTAATTGCAGAAGCTAGCTCATATTTTGTATGAGACTGAAAAAGAAAAAGGACACAAAATCTGTCATGTATGCAGTCATTACATTGGATTGAGTAGATATGCTTTACTTCTCATATTATTCTTTGGTATTCAGTATGCATAGGCTGGCTTCATGAAACTTATGCCCTCTCCCATTATGGGTAAAGTTAGAAGACAACCTCTTTGGTAGCTTTTCTGCTTTAACCGAAGGGTTGTATGTTAGGTGACTCCCAAAACAATTGAAGGTGAGGCACTATATTAAGGTACTTCATCAGATGTACTTGAAGTTCTGCAGAACAGATAATGTAATGTCAACTACAGGAGCAAACTCTCTACTATGAGGACACTAGAATGATGACAAGAGACCCTCAACTGTCTAGATTTTGGTGGGACGACTTCTGTGTTTTCAAACTTTTGTTCCATCTCTCCTTAAACTGAAAATTATTTTGAGAAATTCTAAGTTAATATTATCAACATTTAGACAGTGTTTGTAATTTAGGGCATTTTACCTAATTATTTTTTGCTATGCCCATAGCTCTGTAATTCAACTTTGGGTGGTACAGCAGAGCAAGGGAGTAGCTAGGCATACTCAGTGTACTGAAATGTGTACATTTTTTCAGAACATCTCTTGGAAACTTCAACACTCAAAAGCACAGAATGTTTAGAACTGTGTAAATGATCATTTACAGTTTAGTAATATACAAGGAGTGCTTGTGTGAAATGATTATATCTCTAAAAAGAGCTTTTATGGGTATAAATGGTAAAGTTGAAAATAACTTGTTCCCATGTCTGGGGTAACATTTTGAGAGTTGAGTACATTTTTAAAATTATAGATGGGTAACTTACCATTGTTTCATGGTTACTGTAATGTAATTGATCAGTGTAGGGTGTATCTTATACATTTTTAACCACTCTTTTATCCATGAATATGGGATACTGTCAAATGCGTTTTATAGTCTAGCCATGCCATACTTAGATTTTTCCCTTTTTATAGTTCTTCATTATGATTTTATTTAACATCAACTGATCCTTTGTTCCATACAACTTTCTTTTATTACCCTTTTGTTCTACTGCCATGATTGAGTTTTCTTCTAAATGACTATAAACTCTGTCAGCATCAATTCCAGTGTATAGTTTATATGTTATCAGTAGGCAAGTTATTGGTCTGCAGTTTTTATGCTAGCTTGCAGGTTTGCTCTTAACTAGTAATATTGTTTTTTCTGTTGTTAGCCAGGCTGGTTTCTGTTCTGGGTGTGCATATAAATAGTTCGTATTCATTGCTAAATCTTCCTTTAAATATGTTAATACTTTTAACTAGAAGTTAGGTACTGCATCTGTGCCTGGGGTTTTCCAGTTAGGAGATTTTCTTAACTTTGTTTCAATCTGTCTGGCCATTACTTCATCCCATTGCATATCATGTGTATTTGAACATCTTATTCTTTCTTTTACTTTTTCTATCCACTTAGCATCTTTGTTATGTTCCACAAGGTCTTCTTAAATATTTCTCCAAAATGTGCATATTTCTTACTTTTTCATGGTGTTTTGATTCCTTTTGCCTTGTTTTGCAATTCTCTATAATACTTTTTTGGGCCATCAATAAATTGCTTATTTGTACTTTTCCTTTGTATTTATCTGCATATCTTCAATTTTTTTTCTGCTTGTGCTGATATTTTAGTTTATTATTTGTGATAACGCACAGTTGATCATGATCTGTTCTGATATTGTGCATTGCTTTTATCATGTCTATCTTTCTGAGTATTTTTGTTGATCTGTTCCCTCTTCTACGCTCTTCTAACAGTGACACTTCTTGTCTTAATTGCTTTATAGCTTTCTCTATTTGATATTTCTATGATGGCATTCAATTTTTCCACTTCTTTTCCTTACTACCCTGTATTTTTGTGATAATACTTTATCTGTTATTAATTTAGCTGCACAGTAATATATCCTATTTACTTCTGTTATATCACATGAATTTCTGTGGACAGTCCTAACTACTGTTTTCATTTGTTTTATCGAACTTCTAACTTTTTCGGTTTTATTGACTTTCTGTAATCGGTTTCTTTCACTGATCTTAATGTGTCTGCCCATCACTATTAGATTAAGCAACTCTACTCTTAGGTAATTTCCTATAAACTGAGGGCCTATTCTTTGTTCTCAATTTCCAGTGGGCATTCTGTAGGTAGTTTCACAGCATCTTCCTGTACCACATTCCCTTTGGTTCCATTCTGCATCATCCATTGCTCTTTCATATGGGAACACTCTGGCCTCTCACCCCACAAAACTTGTTGCATCAGAGTTGCCAAAGTTTCCTGTTCTTCCCCTTGCTGTGCAACTCCAACTGGAGGTTTGCACTGGTTTCCTATGGAAGGCTCCAAAGTATCTTCACCTGGCAGCTTATCAGAAATTTCACCTTAATTTGGGCATATATTGCTCTATCCTACTGTGATGTTTTCTGAGTTAGATTTTCTACACTAAATTCTTCACTGCAGGTAATCCATAACCCCATTTTCTATTTCTTTAACATCTTCATTACTCTTTTCTACTTTTCCTCTTTGTTTTCTTATTTTTGTATTGTAAAATTTTCCATGCATGGATGCCTTTGCCTATATTTCTGGTGCTGCCTCTGTTTGTTTTGATTATTTTTGCTTTCTCCATTGCATAAATATTACAGCATATTACATTTTCTTTCCTGTGTCCATATTTCTTTTTTAGAAGTCCCCTGATCCCCCTGTTTCTGTTCCATCATGCTGTGATGTAACCTGTATTAAACTTTCAACACTTAATCCTTCACTTTGCAAGTGTTTCATAACTTTAACTTCTATTTTTTTTTATTGATTCTGTGTGATAGGCTTGGATAAAGGTAACATAGTGCATACTGGCTATCCTTATCTGGCCTAGGGTTTCAACACAATACCCCATGCAGGTATTATTAAGAAACTCTCCCATTTGGAGATTAAACCTTATGTCACTGCATGGATAACAAATTGACTCACTGACAAAACATATACAGCAGTTGGTGACTCAACCTGTACCAGTAGAGCTATCAACATTGGCATACACAAGGGATCTCTGCTTGGCCCTTTACTGCTTGGAATCTACTTTCTGACAGCTCAGGCTTGCAGTGTTTGCTGATTCTGGCATACTGGCTGCAATCATTGAGTCCAGCTATGATGATATACTATAGTAGGGGCTAACACAGACAAATGGTGACAAAGCAACATGGTCTACAAATAAATGCAAAACTGTGTCTTTATTTTGTCCTTCTGCAAAATAGAATTCAGTCCTGCAATCCTGAAACCCACTGATGCAAGCACTGCGAGCACACGTACATTGCAATCTGAATTTCTGTCACCAAGTGTCCACACTGGTATTGAAAGCCTATGTTGTGCACATCATAAGTCACACCATTGCATTCAGATCTGAGGATTATATTACAGCACTGTACTCAAACCTTATCAGAACACTAATATAAAGTATAATGCTGTCTTTTACATGTACCTCACCAGACACATGCAGCAGCTGGAGAGACCACAGGGTTTTTTCACCAAGAAAATACAGGGCCTACAAACCATGCCATGATGTATGTGGATAGACTGAATTCTATGTCACATCAATCTGTATCATATAGGATCAGGTGACTTCTGCCTGTCTCTAACCATGACCTGGTGGGAATAGTGCACATCCACAAATCAGATATAGCTGACATCAGCAGTGTCTGGTGAGGAGAATATAGTAATAGCATTGTCCTGCATGCTGGAGAAGAAGACTGTCTGTAATGTCAAGCAAATGCACACACACACCCCAGCTGACTGCAGTGAGTATAGAACCACTACCTATCTAAGTGCACAAGCTACAGAACTCTGTATTTAAGGCAAGTGCCACAGCTCAAGTCTGACTTGCAGTGTCTCAGACAGCATTTTATAGGTGATTACATCAGCAGTGTCTGGAGAGAATATGACAGTAGCAATGTCCCACATGCTGGTTTAAAAGGCTCTCTATAATGTGAAGCAAGTGCATACATACATACATACACACACACACACACACACACACACACACACACACACACACACACACACACACACACACACACACACACACACACACACACACACACACACACACACACACACACACACACACCATTTGACTGCAGTAAGAATAAAACCATTACTTATCTAAGGGCACAGACTACAGAACTCTATATTTAAAGCAAGCGCCACAGCTCATGTCTGACTTGCAGTGTCACAGACAGCACTATACAGCTGATGAAATAAGTAGTGTCTGGTGAGGAGAATATGGCAATAACAGTGTCCCACATGCTGATGTAAAAGGCTCTCTTTAATATCAAGCAGGTGTGCACACAAACACTCACCAGTTGACTGCAGTGAGAATAGAACCACTACCTATCTAAGGACAGACTACAGAACTCTGCATTTAAAGCAAGCACCACAGCTCAAGTCTGACTTGCACTGTCTCAGACACCACTTTATAGCTGATGACATCAGCAGGTCTGGTGAGGAGAATATTGCAATAACAGTGTCCTACATGGTGTAAAATTCTCTCTCTAATGTCAAACAAGTGTGTGTGCATGTACACACACACACACACACACACACACACACACACACACACACACACACACACACACACACACACACACACACACACAGACACACATTCCATTTGACTGCCATGACAACAGAACCCCTACCTCACTAGGTACAAAAGCTACACTACTCAGTAATTAATGCAAGCACCATGGCACAAGTCAGAATTTTACAAGGCTGCAGGTCAACGTATAGTGCATCAGCACTGGGTGTAGGAGAAAAGATGCTGGGAGGCCTGCATGAAATGGTTGTATAAGCATGTGCAAGTATCAAAACAATAACAATCCATGGGATTAGAATATTAACTGTAGGATGCACATTTCTGCTGTTCTGATTAGACAGACAGACAGACACACACACACACACACACACACACACACACACACACACACACACACACACACACACACACACACACACACACACACAAATACACACAGTTGACTGCAGTGAGAACAAAGCCCCTACCTAAGTACATAGATTACAGAACTCAGTAATTTATGCAAGCACCACATCACAAGTCTGTGTTTTACATGGCTGCAAGACAATTTATAGTGCCTGACATCAGCACTGGATGCAGGAGAGAAGATGTTGGGAGGCATACATGAAATGGATGTATAGGCATGTGAACATATCAAAATACTGTCAATCAGTGGGATTGGAGCAGTAACTGTAGGATACACAATTCTGCTCTTCCGGCTAGACACACACATACACACACACACACACACACACACACACACACACACACACACACACACACACACACACACGACTGAAGTGAGAACAGAACCCCTACCTGTCTAAGTACACACACTACAGAACCTCCATCTAAGTACACAAACTACAGAACTTAGTAATTTAATCAAGCACCACAGCACAAGTCTGACTTTTGCAAGGCTATAGGCCAACCTATGGTGCATGACATCAGCACTGGATGTAGGCAAGAAGATGTTGGGAGACTTGCATGAAATGGATATGTAGGCATGTGCAAGTATCGAAATGCTATCAATCCATGGGATTGGAATGGTAACTGTAGGATACACACTTCTGCTCTTGTGGATAGACACACACACACAGACACACACAGTTGACTGCAGTGAGAACAGAACCCCCTAGTTATCTAAGTACACAGACTACAGAACTCAGTAATTTATGCAAGCACCATGGCACTAATTGGATTTTTAAATGGCTTCATGCCAGATTATAGTGCATGACATCAACACTATATGTAGGAGAGAAGATGTTTGGAGGCATGCATGAAATGGGTGTATAGACATGTGCAAGTATCAAAATACTGTAAATCCATTGGATTGTAAAAGTAACTGTAGAATACAGACTTATGCTCTTCTGGCTTAAAACACACACACACACACACACACACACACACACACACACACACACACACACACACACACACACACAGTTGACTTCAATGAGACTATAACCCCTACCTAAGTACACATACTATAGAACTCAATCATTTATGCAAGCGCCATGGCACAAGTCTGATTTTTACAAGGCTGCAGGCTAACTTATAGTGCAAAACATCAGTGATGGATGTAGGAGAGAAGATGATGGGAGGCCTGCATAGGTTAATAGCTTCAAGGGTTCCTAGGAGGTTACTAGGCTAGTGGCCCTAGGCCTTTTACATGCCTAGCCATGTAAAAACCCACTGCCCTTATTGAGCCTAGTTATATGTTCATTGTTAGCAGAGAGATTTTGTGATTAACACCAAAAGGCCCTCTCCATTAGGGACATAGGTGCCACTCTTGGGGTGAATTTATGATCACCCATCCAATTGTCGAATTTGCACTTGAATAGGGTCATTGAGGAGCACTGCTTCCCATGCAGCACATGCAGTAGGAGCCTAATACAGAAGAGCAGCAATTGTCTCTCCAACATGTTTTGTTTATGTCACTGGCTAGGTTAAGATCTCTGGAGCAAGTTATTCTTGTCCCATTTGCTTTGCAGATATCCAACATTTACATTAGGGCAGAGTCTGAGACTGCTCTGTAGGCAAAGCCCAGGTTGCCTCTCAGCAGTCTGTATGAAACTAGGTACAGTGACAGGGCTTTCAGTCTTTCCATGTATGTCATGTTTTGGAGGCTCTGGATTCTCTTGGTCAGAAACCTCTGTTGTCTCTCCAGTTGCTGCAGGTGTCTGGTGAGGTACATAAAGAAAGGAACATTGTAATCAACTGGTGGTCTGATAAGGGTTGAGTACAGTGGAGCTATGTCCACCCTTGGATGCGATGCCCTTAGTTAAGAGGTGGACAATGTAGAATATGTATCTTACCACTATGGAATCATAGTGATTGAAGTTTAGACTGTTATCAAACTGCATTCCCAAGTCTTATACCACTGAGTTTGAGCTTAGGGGGGTGCTATGTATAACATAATTAGCAAGACTACATTTTTGCCAAAGGGGACAATGAGGCATATTCTTGCATTAAGTTTCAATCCATGAGTTTGTCACTAATCATTTGTCTGTGACAGGCCATTCTATAATATGTTAACATTGTTGTGGAACTCTACATGATTGCACCCAGTTGACAGTCCTCTAAACTTTGTAAGTCACAGACCATCTAGCTTCTCCTGGACTTCAAAGAAATAGTTTCCAAACACTAGAGGGCCAGCACATTTCATTGTATTACTCCACTGGTAACTGGCCTACTGTGGAGCTAGAGTCCCCATCATTGACAGTGTGCATTCTGGCAGTGAGCCAGTTGGCTACCAATCTAATAATGTATGGGTTAAGCACCAGATGAGAGAGTTTCTCTGTGATACCTTAATGGGGTTTTGTAGAAAATGGCTTGGCTAAATCAAGATAGGAGGTATGTTCTGTTTTCCCTCATCCAGGGCTTTGGGGACATTATGAAAGAAACACTAGGCTTAATAAGCAAGTTCTACCCTTGAAAAAAACAATATGGGTTGGGGAAAGGGTTTTTACAGTTACCTATGTGTCTGTGGATAAGGTCCATGATGAATCCTTCCATGGCCTTGCAAATAAGGCTGGTTAAGCTTATGGGTCAATAGTTCACAGGGTCAGTTGATGGATGTGTAGTCATGTGCAACCTTGAAGATAGTTCTAGTTCTGCATGTTACCAGATTGATGTGCATTACATATTATACAGCATTTGATATTAATTTATGTAGTGTAGCTGATATATTTGTGAAAAAGTACTGGAGACATCAGGGTTGCAGTGCATGGGGGAGGCAACACATGGCTGCATTGTAAATATGTGACATATTGTTCAATTTGTTAAGTTTCCACATGTAGTTTCATGGCATAAAGAATAAAATGGACAGTAAACAGCAGTAATACATGCTAAATTTGGCTTTACATAAACCAACAGTGAGCAGTGGGTTTGGGTGATGGTTGGCAAAGTGTTTGTGCATGCAAGATACACATTTCCATTATTTCCTTGTTTGTGCATAGTTAAGCAGTGCACAAATGTCAGCCACATTGCTGAAAGTCTTATCAGTTAGTACTGACTGTATGAAACACATGTTTTGCTTGGCTGAGTCTGTGGCAGCAGGTATAAATGCATTGATACATTTCTTTTTTAGCCCAGATGATACTGGATTCAAATCCAGATCTAAGACTTTTAAATAAACAGTGATAATGCAACAACATCAATACTTTATTATTGTAGAAATACACATGTATTTCTGTGTATTGGCATAGTGCAGCAGGTTTAAGCAGCATTACATGGAGGTAATTGTATCATTGCAGGGTCTCTCACCATTGCTTGGTGCACAGTGCCAAACTCTGTGTAAATATAGAGGCCAAAAAGTGAAGGGATCCATTGCTTTTTCTGCTACTTATGTGTGGTGTGTGTGTGATTCTATATTTTGACCAGATTATAGGTTCTAAAATGGGGTAGATAGGAAAGTAGTGAAATGGGGAGCAAGCGGGGGGTGAACAAAGGGAAAGCAATACAGGAATGTGCAGGAGGCAGGTAGGAAAGAACCATAGCTATCCATTTCTTCAACAGTAAAAAACTGATAATATATGCAGAATATTAGCTGAATTTGGACTGTCACCTCCAGAGAGAGGGATGACAACAATGTAATCATATTGTATAGCCAGTTGGACCAAATCAAGTGTGTCAAGAAGAAATGCATGAAAAATGGAGAGCTATTTATGAGCCAATATTTTTTTATGTGGGACAGGTGCCCAGTTGTTTTTATTTTTAATTCAATAAGAGAGGAATGCTGGGTAAAAGACATAAGCATATCTGTTTCAGGTAAGGTGGGAAGGTTAGAAAGCAAATGCAAACAAACAAGGCAAACAAGACAAGAAATAGGGATGGTGCATGACATGAAAGGTTGGGGACACCATAACTGCTGTGAGGGAAGGGAGAATCCAGGCTTATACCAGTCAAACTTGGAGACAGTGAGAATTGAGTCCTTACCCACAGGACTGTCATCGCTGTCCCTTTACTCCACTGGTGTCTGGAGTGCTTAATGTCTTCTCCTCTTATGGACAATGAGTAAGAGCAGCCCCTCCATCCTGTGCAGGCATACACCAATGGTACTGTGCATGACCCTATGCACCAACCCTGGCATTTCCTGGCAGGTGATGAAATTCCCACCTCTGTCACTGCTCCCAGAGGCTACTACTGCACCAGCTACCGGAGCAGTACTACCTGAGGGCACAGGTAGTGCAAGGGCAGTGGAGGCAGTGCTGCCAGGTTGGGTTCCAGGTGTGCTGGGCATCTGTGCTGGACCCAGTGGAGTGGGGGCAGGCTGACCCACTGGGGTTGGCCTATCTCACTGTGTTGTGGAACATTTAGTGACATGGAACAGATGGATGACATGGAGACATTTTGATGACACATAATAGAAAATAAAAATGAAAGATAATGATTGGGGTTGGAGAAAAAAAGAGATAATAGTGGTACCATTATATGTGACATACAATGCATTATCACAATTATACAACTATTTTATCTGAAGTATGACATTTAAGTATATGTCCTAGCAAATACACACTATAACTACAGATTGTTGACAGTAATCATTGAAATGTGCATATACTGCAAATATGAATGTTCCAGTTTTACAGATTACATTTAACAGCAGGGCATTTGTGCCACTTGTCTAGAGTTTAATTTAATGCAAATATTATTAAAGAAATGCAGTATTGTATAGTTGTGATTTGTGGGGTTTGAACCCACAACCTCTGACTGCAGTCCAGTATTTGGCTCCTAAAGTTGGTTTGTGCTACAGAGTAATGCATGCATACTTGTTTTTACAGTAAGGATATGCATGTTAAATTTGCCACAACTGTATAAAAAATCCAAAAATCTATCTTTAACTTTTAAAGCTACAATAACACTTCTCTTGTGCTGGATACATACCACTTGCTTCCCTCAGTCTCTCTATTTGAGCAACATGAGCTTGTCTTTTGAACTCATGTTCGGTATTAACTGGGGAAAGAACAGAAAAGAACAAAAGAACATTATGCATACCAGTCTTGGCTATATTTAGCTTTCTAACTATTACACATACTCTCTTAGGATCATACTTGCACAGGTGTGGGATGTCCACAGTCTCAAATTCATTCAACCAACTGTTGAGGGTATCCCTTTTATGCCTGCCTAGGTCATTAAAATGATGCATACACTGCTCTCCAGTGTGTGGAATTCCAGTAGCACTGAATACAGCCTGAGCCAAATTATTCCATGTCTCAGATTTATACTAGGAGGCAGAATAGTCCCCCTGCAAAACCCTTTGGCTGTGTCACTTTACCAGGCATCCAGTAAGTATCCTGGACTCCTGGACACCCACTTCTGCACCCTAAACTTGGCAGCTTCCCCTCTAACACCAGGAATGTCTAATATCCAAACTAGTGCAATGGCAACTGATGCTTTCCCGCCATTTCCAGTTATCACATTTACTGGTAGCACACAAACCCAAGCAATGATACCAACCAGGTTTGCATGATGTTAAGTGGAATGCAGCACTGCCAAGCAGAGAGGAAATAAATACTTGAAGCTGGAAGGTAATCTTAAAGTTGGTGTTAATTTGAGTGGTGTCTGGTGATGTAGCTTGGAAAAGTATATTGGAAATTGGGAAGTAATTCTTAGATGAGTTAAATTTGCAGACATGCACTCAGGGTATAAATATCATGATGTGAAACATTTTTTTTTTGCCTTTATACACTGATAAAATTGATTTTTACACTGTGGGATTCAAACCTAGGCATAAGGGAAAAAATTTCTTCCACAGCATTGATTTTCCATTTTTGCCACAGAAAAAGAGCTGGTCCAACATAGTCAGGAATCATTCAGAAATACAGTTGGGTAACAGTTTGAGGTGTTACACATGTATATGTGACCTGACTAGATTCCTGTATATAGATCTAGTTGTCTGTTTGTGTTATGTAATAGTGAAGGGCATTCATGTTAAGATAACAGAATTATACTCACAGAAATGCAGTGTACCCTCAGTCATACACCTGAAAACACAATAAGGATGTCTTAACCCTCATAGATATAATTCATATCAGCTCCACTATTTAAAGTGTTAGAAGTAGAGTGAATATAATGGGAAGTAGAACAACAGTAAAATGTAGGGAATATCCTGTATTAGAACCCAGGACCATGTGTATGGCAGTCTTATGCTTACATCTGTTGCCACAAGAATGTTGAAATAACCCTTGACTATTTTTCAGTTCATTGCTATAAACTGCTCTGGCACAACAGTAAAAATAGGTTGCATACCCTGTATTAGAATCCCAGGCTATCTGTACTCCAGCCCTACACTTATGCCTCCTGCTACAGGACTAGTTATAAGACATTTGCATAATATCCTACTCATTCTTAAGTTCTCTGTGTTAATCACCTCACAATGCCACTTTTAATGTGTTTGCGCGGTGCCCAACAGAATTAATTGAATGTTTACATTCTCAGTTATTGGCTGTCTGAGTCCTGTCTGCAGGTGTTGGGTAGCCTTGCTAGCTACCAAACAATGCCACCTAATGCCGCCAAGCAAAGTTGCATGATGGAAAGCAAAAATTGCAACAATGTATCCTTTTTTACCTTTGCACTTTTACAGACGCCCTGTCTGCAGTAGTGTTCTGTCTGCTACCTGGGTGGGCCACTAGTCCAGGTTTGGTCACTGCTAAGCTTTGCACAAATGAGATAACCACAGCCAAACCTGACATTCATTTTTTCCATTTCCTCTATTTGTGCTAAGCCGAGCACCATGCAAATACTGGCCAAAAAAATTAAGAAAAGAAAAAAAGAAATAAAAAACTGAGGAAAAGCAATATATGACACTACAAAATGTTAGTACACATGAAATATTTGTACATAGGTCTGGATTTCAGCTCTCACTCCAATAAACCTTCAGAACACAGTAAGGGTGCCTTATCCCTCTTTGCCACACAAACACTTTTGCTTTTGCATCAGGAAACTGAAGTCATTCTGCATATAACCAACTGCATCATCATCTACAGTACTATGAAACCATATAACAGTTATTTGTACATGTATTCATTTTGGATGTACAGCACTGAGTGATCGCACAACCATTTACGGGTATTGCTTGCAAATATGCAGCTCTGTCTGAACTCGCTGTTTTTGTTGCTCATTCTTGTCTTATCTGACCAGTAATTTCAGATATGCAGCATGTAAGCCATTTTATATCATTGTCCTTAAAATTTGTGAGGATATTAAATGACAATAATATAATATACAGATGCCGATACATGAGGGGGAAGTTTGATGTTAATGAACAGAACCTGTGAATTGTGTGCTGCTTACTTACATTTCCAACCTTGACAAAATAACTTTTAACACTTTGTAAGTCTAACCTGACACACCCATTGGATGTAGGGCAGTCTGCATTGCAGTTGTGTTTTCCTTTTTCCAATTAGTAATCATTTACAGTTGCAATCTATTAAAAACAAATACAGAGGGAATGCCTGCACTATGTTTACATGTGCAACATGGAGCCAAGTATTTGAGATTCAGCAGTTCTAATGAGTTCACACCTGAATTGCATCTTCTCCATGCTGACAGCCCTAAATCTACTTCATAAAAAATAAACTTTGTAGCTAGGGAATCTGAAGGTGAGAAGACTAGTTTATGTGGAGAACACAGAAAAGAGACTATTACTTTGGGATATATCTGCCTAGAAGATTACTGAACTTGAGAAAGTATTCTTGCAGTTTTTTTAACTATATACTACATATGCTGAAATGTCATTAAAGAAAAGTCTGTTCAATATTTATATATACATATATATTTTCATTAGAAAATGCTAAACTTTTATGTTTATACATTAATTAGAAGTGTACTGATGGCATGGGCATGTTTGTCAGGGCATTTCACAAGTAGCATGATAGGTGATACCTTAAAATGGAATGTTCTGTGTTACATCTGTAGACATGTTTCTGGGACATTTCATTTGATAGTGCTTTCAGCATTGCGATGATTGCTTGTAAGCAAAATGCATCATCTGCCTGTTCTTTTTGAGGTGGGGGAGCAAAGCTGCATTTGTCTTATACCACAAACAAGTATATGTTGTTATTGTTTCTCTCCCTTTTTTTGTTGTTCATATTTCCAATCTCTAGATTGTTTTATGATTCTCAAGTGGGTGCTACGGAAATACCACCTTTTCTGTTTTATCTGAGAACAGTTATTTTTGTAGTTGTGTGATACTTTTGTGTATTATCCTTCTGTTGTCTTTTAGGAGACCTAGGACTATGGCACCCAGACATCTCAATGTCTGAAAGTCACCCTTCAGTGACCCTGAGATTCAAGTAATTGTGGGAGCTTTTAGGTGACATGGTGCCTTTCTGCTTGAGATGGGCCATGGAGATATGTCAGGCAGAATGCAAATTTGGTTGCAGATGTCAATGCAGTAGGCAGCCACAGCAGGACATATGATCAGGTGCACCATACTGTCACTGACATGGTCTCATCTGCACAGAGGAGACCAGAGCCAACACTAAAAACAAATTATGAGTTCCTGTCAACTTTCAGGGATCTAGACAGCTCCCAGGAAAGTGCAGAACATCATGTCCTTGACATTGGAGCTACTGCTTCAGGGACAGCAAGTATGTTCCAGGAGGAGCTTGCAGGCATGCTTTTGTATCTCAATTGTTAAACACTGTTGTATAGTAAAATATTTATATCAATATACTAGTTCTGTTTAACAAGAAATTGCTGGGGAGATTGAAGATTGCTACAGTTAACAACACAATCTGATTGCACATGGGGCTAAGGTTGGGCTTGTCATCCAAGTTCTTGCTGAAAGTATAGTTAATGGACATATGAAGGACAAAAAGTTTTACCCCCTGTGTTACTGTTAATTGTGATGATGTTGTCTTTACCTTTTGCTTAAGTTCTTCCAGGACCATTTGGCATAGGGAGCATACCATCTTCTGCACATGGTAAACAAAACATTTTTATGTCAGTACTGATGAGCAGTTCAAAGAAATATGTTAGTGTGTGATGTTGATGTCAGGAGTGCTATGCTTATTGTTATATTTCCTGTAATAGTGGCACAGCTGTTAGTTTGTTAGTATATATTGGACTATAGTAGTGTAGGTATTAATTTTCTCCTGTGTTTGTCGCTATTATCACAGGTGATCCTGACAGTGGAAGTGTGGGACTTCTACCACTTGAAATCAGAGTATCAGCACACTCTGATGATGATGGTAGCCAAACAGAGGTAGAGTCGGGGGTGATGTGCAGATTGAATTTGACACTGAGGTTGACATACTACCATCTCTTGAAATTCCATCACAGCACACATAGGCAATAGGCCTATGCCTATCCATTCCAGTGAGCCCTCAGATATTGGACAGGTGGAGGGCAAGACAATTGATCAGGGAAATATGGTTACTGCAGTTTCATTGCCTGTTGACTTTGGCTATAGTTGAAGTGTGGTGAGGTGCCACACAGGAGGGTTGTTAGGAGTGCTCGTAGAAGGCCTGCTGTCCATCCTCCATCTGATCAAGTTGTCTTTTCCCATGCCACTCAACTTATGTTTAGGGCCATCGTGGAGGACTAGGCACATTCCCATAGGTCTCCAGAGAAATGCTTAGGGATGTAGATGTGAAACAGGCTCATATGTGTGACTGCCTCCACTGTGTTGCTGATTCAATAGATTAGATGAATGACACATTTGATTGGAAGATGTCTGTGATGGAATGTCTGCAAGGAGGGAGACAGAAATCCTCTTGAGCATATGTCAGCCACATCATCTGCTCTTTGCCACAGTAGCCATGCCCATAATGGCAACACGTCCACTGCTCCATCAGTGGTTGAGCTGTCTACACCCAGATGTGGCAGACCATGGGTTCTTGGTCCTGGGTATCCTTGTGAGGGGACTCATCCAGCAGACATTAGTCATGTTCGGGTAGCAGCAGTGCATCTGACCATGGGTGTGGATATGGCAGTGCAACTCTTGTCAGAGCCAGTACTTTTGGTCAGGTACGACAATGATGAACTGCCACCTCTACCATGCAAAGCTCACACCTGTCCAACATACCAAGACATAGAGCTAGCACAGAGCTTGGCTGTATTCATGCAGACACTCACACAACCAATTCCAATCTCCAATCTTCCAATCTCATGCCTCCCTCTCACTACCCTGTTAATAACCCGATTCCCAAGAGAAGCTATCCTACCCTCCACCACCCTAAAGCACCCACAACAAAGGATAATCTTAAATTACTAATTAAACTCCAAAAAATACTTAATTACTTGAAAAAATCTATCACAAAAGATGGTGATATCCACCCCAACCCAGGCCCTAATTTTGACCTAGGCCCTAACACCCTGAAAGCAGCCAGAAGCTCGATGGGCCCTAATTTTGACCTAGGCCCTAACTCCCTGAAAGCAGCCAGAAGCATGGTGGGCTCCCTCCTTATGCTTCACCTCAATCTAAGAAGTATCAATAATAAGGTTCACAACTTGCATGCCTTGCTTGCCACCCACTCCCCTGACATCATGTGTCTATCAGAAACATGGCTCAAACCTAGCACTAAGGATGAAGAAATCATCCCACCTGGGTATAATATCCTTAGGGCTGATTGAATAACTAAAAAGGGTGGAGGAATAGCTGTCATGTTCAAGAACTCCTTGAACATCACAATGAATCCACTCCAACCTCCAAAAATCCCTAACCTAGAACTGATTGCCCTCAAGCTATGCCTAAACAACCAAAAATGTATTAATCTCATAGTAATTTATATACCACCAGGCAAAAACGTTGAAAACCTAGAACAATCTCTTAGTTGGTTAGCTACCAACTATCCCCAAGAAACCTTAATACTAGGGGACATTAATATTGATTGGTCCCTCTTCTCCGAACACTCAAATCCTCTCCCCATCAACTTACATGGCTTCTCCCAAAATATTCTATCTCCCACTAGAATTGGAAATGCTCAACAAAAAGAGAGCATCATTGACTGGATTCTTACTAACAAGGATCCAAATAACTATACTGCAGGGACCCTTCCCAACGACCTTAGTGACCACCTTATTACCTTTATTATAAAACACAAATGTCCTACTACAAACCATCCCCTAACCAGATTAGTTAGGAACAGTAAGAATTTTGTCCCAGACCGATTTCTTGCAGACCTCAAAGCATGTAATTGGACCATCCTAAAAACTCTACCCTTAGATGAGAGTGTGTCATACTTTAACGACACTTTCCTCAAGATACTTGACGCTCACGCTCCTCAGCGACTTACTAGAACTAAGGAACGTATCGCACCTTGGCTAACAAAAGATACTAAAACCAAAATTAAACTCCGAGACCAGGCCTGGAACAAATGGAGAACTACTAAAACCCCCCTAGATCACATCAAGTTTGTACAGCTTAGAAATTCAACCAAAGCAGCCGTTATGTGGGATAAAAAACAATATTTCTGTCACCTCCAAGACAAACACCAGCATAATCCTAAAAAATTCTGGGCTGGATTCAATCACCTCCTTCATCCAGGTAAATCTACCACCCCCACCCCGGAGAAACTCATGGGCAAAGATCCAGGTGATATAGCCAACACTTTTAATTCTTTTTTTACCAAGACCATCCAGTCCCTCGCCAGTCAGCTTACTACTTCTCCCTCGGCTGTAACCTTAACTAAAGACCCAACTCAACCCTCCTTTAACCTACAACCAACATCCACCTCCTACATTCGAACCCTCTTGAAAAAACTCAAACCAACCACCTTAGCGGCTGACTTACTCCCAGCAAATTACTTACAAATAGCATCTGATGCCATAGCCTACCCTGTTTCAATCTTGATCAACCGGACCATCTCTGAAGCTTCTATTCCCTCAATCTGGAAAATCTCTTATATTATCCCTCTCCATAAAGGAGGGCCCTCCACTGACACATCCAACTACAGACCCATAGCTATACTGTCTCCTCTAGCCAAAATCATGGAACGCTGCATTCACAAGCAACTCATTACCCATCTTACTCGAAACAACCTCCTGTCTAATACCCAGCATGGCTTCCGCCCCCACCATAGCACAACCACTGCTCTCCTCTCCTTTGTTGACTCAGTCAACCACAACCGCAATAATAAATTAATATCCTCTGCGCTCTTTCTCGACCTTTCGAAAGCCTTCGACATGGTCAATCACCAACAGTTGCTCCACACACTGGAAACCTATCACCTTAGCAAATCAACCATAAGTTGGTTTAACGCCTATCTCTCTTGTAGAAAACAGGCGGTTCAGTGGCAAAACAGGCTATCAGACCTACTCCCCACTAACATCGGTGTTCCCCAAGGATCTATACTTGGTCCCCTTCTTTTTTCCATATTTATAAATGGTCTACACTCCATCATTCCCAAAGCCACCTGCATTCAATATGCAGATGACTCCACCCTGATCTGCTCTGACGTCTCTCTCACCAAACTCCAAGTCACAACCCAAAACTGCTTTTCCATAGTTGAAAAATGGTTCTCGGAACTAAAACTTTTACTCAACCCAACCAAAACCAAATTACTTCTATTTTTCCCCACTCCAATTACCTCTCAAGGAAAAGAACCTCCTAATACCAACAACCCAACCTTTCATGTGTCCTCCAACAATGGGACCATAATCGAACCTGTCTCCCACACCAAACTACTAGGGGTGACCATAGACCACAAGCTGAAATTTGATACGCATGTCAGCCTTACCATTAAGTCGGTAAACAAGAAACTCGGGTCCGTGTATAGAATAAAGAACTTCTTAACCCCGCACACCAAACTAACTATCGCCCAGACTCACCTCCTCTCCACACTCCTTTACGCCTCCCCGATATTCTCCTTCCTCAACAAGAGAGAGCTCAATAAACTATCTAAAACCTATAACCATATAGCCAGATTCATAACAGGTATGCCCTATCGCACCCATCACTGCCAAAATCTAAGGACACTGGAATGGTTAGAACTGCCCAACATTCTCAAACTCAACCAACTCACTGAGGCATTTAAAGCAATCAACCATCCAGACAAAACCCCCTCACTGAACAAAATACTTACCCCCTACTCCAACCTTACGTCCCTCAGGTCATCCAAAAGTCTAAAAGTACAGACCATTAAATCTAACAACTCGGGAGGTGAGGCACTCTAGGCACTCTATGCCAATTCCATTGGCAAATCCTGGAATGCCCTCCCAAACAACCTAAGACACATGACCTCTCTTCGCCAATTCAAAAAACACCTCAAGGTTCTCCTAAACTCCCAATGGCTATGCCCTTGCTCTAATCCAGACTAACAGCAAACATCCCAGGCCCACCGAAGCCTCTACCCAACCCAAAACCTTAAAGGTCTACAATGTAGCCATGTTAGGCCACCTACATAAGTCTGTACCTCTTTTAAACAATATGTATGACCTACTTGCTTGCTTTATTTTGCCTATGAATGTATTAATAATTACTGATCTGCTGATATTTTGTCTATTGACTTCTGTTCTTTGGAGCTTTTCTCCCCGGGCCTCTACTGAAAATGGACATGTATCCAGCTAGACTAGCCCGGTCAACAAATGTAAAATAAAAATAAATATGTAAAATAAAAATAAATAAATAAACAATTTCACCTAGAGGACCATATAGAGATGCACACACACAACAGTTACATGGTTCATACGTGAAGCTTAAAACTCATTTTGTCTTAGTGGCTATTTGTTACTTTATCTACATGTCTGCCTGCTTCTCTTTCTTACTCACAAACACTCAATGACCTTTTGTGTCAGCCTAAGACCCCCACCACAACACCATGTGCAAGTGATGATAAGCTTTTGTTTGATGCTCAAGGTGCATAGCTAACTTATTGCTTAGTATATCTGCATTTGTGATGTTGAATTGGTAATTGTACCTTTGACTTATATTGGTCTTAGAAAGTTAGACAGTTGATAGCATCAAACATTTTTTTCCATCATTATTGCTAATGATCTTGTGAGGGTTGTGATTTCTGAAACTGAAATGTGTATCATTACTTTCTAATATCTGTCTTTAATGATTTTCCAGTACAAACGTATGGTGCTAAACTGAGTGCATGCGGTGACCATCACTACTTTTGAGAGGTACGACTGTATTAATCTTTGATGCCTGAGGCCTACTACTTAATAATGGACATCTATAAGTCAAATATGTCTTTGCTGTCACATGTTAAGGTAATTTCTGTACAAATCATCCACCTTTTACTTGCTTACACTACCAAGTAACAACATAAAAGGATATAGCAGTCATTCATATTATTACACAATACACTCCAGGTTCAACACTTAGCTTGTAAATCTAGCAGCTGCAACAGTTTTATTTCAGGGCTGACTCAATCTTTGCAAGCAGTACACAGCCATTACATGGGAAGGTGCAGGTTGTGAGCATTGCCTGGCATCAGTGTTACTATATGTATGTGTGTAAGAGGAAGGTTTTAGGCCCTTAGGTGGTGAGTGAGTGTGCTATGCAATGTCTCTTAGCCTATGCGATGACATATTGAGCATGACTACATCTGACTACACCCACAGCATCTGCTGGTTCCTTCTCTGACTCCTCACCTGCATGTGGTTGTGATGACCTTGACATTGGTGGTGGGATGTGTGCCCCTTCCCCTTGCTAATCCTGCTGAAGCTGTTTTCTCAGGATGATGTTGTGTAGGAAGGCACATACTGTGAATATTTCAGTGCATGTACATGTAGGGTCCCCCCAGTGTATCTAGGTACTGGAACTGTGACTTCAGCAGCCCAGACACACACTCTATGACATTTCTGGTTTGAGAGTGTGACTTATTATGGCATTCTTCAGCAGGTGTGTGTGCATTTCTGATGGGTGTCATCAGCCATTTTTCCAGTATATAATCTACATCCCCCAATAAATGACCATGTGGGATATCCCCCCTAGTGAACATCTGATAGAGTTGGGAGGTGTGGCAGATATGTGACTCGTGGTCTTGGAATGCCAGCACACACATTCAAGATTATTCCCTTGGCATTACACATGACTTGGCAGTTAATAGAGTGGAAGCCCTTTCTGTTTATGTAGATCCTTCCCTATATTGTGGGTGGTGCCTTAATTTCTATATGTGTGCAATCTATGGCACCCAGTACTGCAGGGTAGTATGGTACAGGGTTAGAACTCCTGCACATTTCTGGCCCTATCCTCAGGTGTACGAGGAGAATATATGTGGTCACTAGCATGTTGGAGCATAGCATTCAGGAAGTGATGGAGGATCCTGGATGCTGATGTTTGTGACATCCCCAGCATGTCCCCTGCTGGTCTCTGAGAGGTACCTGTAGATAAAATTCTAAGTGCTACACATAGATTTGTCTTCACTGGGATGGGTTCCCCTTGGTTTGCCCTGGGTCTGAGCTGAGGGTGACAGAGGTTGCAGATTTCCTGTAGTGTGTGTCTCTATCCACCCTGTAGCGCTGTACAATTTTCATGTCATGTAGATTGTAAAAAGGTAACCAGGGTCTGGAAACTCTTCTCCTTGTTGGCCTTGGGCTATTAACAGCAGCAGCAGCATAGATTTCAGTCTGTTGCACATAGCCATGAATTAAAGCAAGAACAGCCCCTTACATTGTGTAGGCTCCTTTCGATGGCTGTATTTCAATAGGTTTTGGAATTCACAGGGAAAACCATCACAGAGTCTAAATGGTTGCTTTAAAGATTGTTAAATAGCTCCTCCATCTTGTATTGGTTGATTAGCATACAATTCAGCTGATTATGCTATAATGTGCATACATGTGTTCACCTTCTTTGCACAGCTCTGCATGGCTCTACACACTGTGTAGAGCCAATTACTGAATCTAAAACAGTTTGATACCAAGTGTGTGTTGCACTTTGCACACGGTAGAAACAAACCATGTAGGCTTTATTAAATCTGGCTGAGAATAATAATTTAATAATTCTTTTGGTAAATGTAAACAGTGTTAAATGTATTGTTAAGAAGGATAAGGATTTTAGACTGGTGTAATAACACGTGATGTAGACATAATTGTACTAGAAGACATAAGATTCTTAACAAATGAAGAGTGATTGGAAACAGAAAAATATGGGATGGAAATATATGGAATTTGGGAACTAAATGTTCAGGAATTGCAGTATTATGTAGGAGAACAGTGAAGATATTAGATATAACACTAGTAAGAATGAGGAAAGTTAACCATCATTGATTTAAGATGGGAAAAAAAAGTATATAGAATTATAGCTTTATATGTTTATGTTATTTGTAAAGAAAGGGAGAAATTATTTCAACAATTGTTAGATTATGAAACAGTGAATATGAATATTATAATAAATGGGAATTTTAACTGTGATTTAAGATGTAAAAGAAAAAGGAAAGGGCATAAGAATATGGTAGAAACTTTGAAATGTGGTAAATAGGTTATTTTGAGAGAGAAAGAGGAACGCTGGAGAAGAACTGTAGGAATGTCTGGGTACAGTAAGTTCAGCAGGTGAGAAAGCAATTTCAGACAGACAAGACAAACTAGACAACAGGGACAGTGAAGGACACATGAGGTTGGTGAACACCATGATTTGGGTGAAGGTAGGGACATTGCAAATCCATAGATGTCAAGTTGGGTGATAGTGAGAATGGAGTCCTCACCCAGTGAACTGTCATCACTGTCACCTCACTGTGCTGATGGCTGAAGTGTCTGATGTCTATGTCTCCTTGTGTTATTTAATACAATGATGTAGAGCAGTGTCTCCATCCAGTGTAAGCATGTAAAAACTGTTATGCCCAATCATACGCACCAACGCTGGCAGCTCATCCCAGGTGATAAACTTACCACCTCTGCCACTTCTACTGGAGAGAACCACTGCCCTATCCTGCAGGACTATCTGTGGGGCCAGGTCATACAGGGGCAGCAGACTGGGTGCTACCAGGTTGTGCAGCAGATATGCTGGGCAGCAATGCTGTAGCCAGTGGAGTGGGGGCAGGAGGATTCCATGGGACAGGCCTACCCCACTGTGCTGTTGGAAAAACAAAAAAAAAAATAAAAATTAAAAAAAGAAGAGAGAGAAGTGTTGGAGTGAAAGAAAAAGGGGAGAACATTAGTAATGTCATATGTGACATATAAGGCATTGATACAAGTATTTGACTCTATTCTATTACCTTTGCTTTTAACAGTACCAACTTCTAACATATACCTTTGTTTACTGTTAAGACTACCAAGCTCCTAACAAATGCACAATGTACTACAGATTGCAGTAAGTAATCCTTGATGTGTGCATACATTGCACATATACATGTTCCAATTATACTAATTACAGTTTACAGCAAGCCAGTGGTAACATTGCTTTACAGGTCTGATGTTTCATTGCAATATCGATAAAAACTTAATAGTGTTCTTTATTTGGAAAATGTGGATTATGAAGGCACAACCTATGACTACTCTGTAATACTGAGCTGTTGTTTTGCCCTCCAGAGTAATGCATGCATACTTTCCTTTTAGAGTTGAGAAATGAAAGCTCAATTTGATACAACTGTATAATAAACCAATAAATGTGCTGTAACTTCTAATGCTAAATTAACACTACTGTTGAGATGCATACATACCACATATGTCTCTGATCCTTGTCAATCTAGCAGTGCGGGTTCACACATTCAGCTCTTGGTCTGTGATGGCTGTGGACAAAACAGAACAGAATGCCATTAAGTATATCAATCTTAACTATATCCAGCTTGTAAACTCTGACAAGTAGTCTCTGTAAGTGATACTTACACATCTGTGGAGTGTCCCCAGTCTTACATTCCTTGATCCAATGATTGAGGGTATCCCTCCTTCTCATCCTGAGGTCTCTGTAGTGATACCTACATTGTTCACCAGTGCGGGGGATGCCAGTAGCACTGATCAGAGCCCGGGCCAGAATATTATTCCATGTCTCTGCCTTGTAATCTGAGCCACAATAGTCCCTCTGCAGCAGCCTGGGCCCATGTTCATTCACTTTGAGTACAACAAACACTTTGGACTCCTGGACACCCCATCTTTGATACAGAATCTTAAAAACTCTCCAGGAACACCTGACATGCCTATCATAGATTAAGACCAAAATATAATGATGTTTTCCTGCCTATTGCAGGTATCACGCTTACAGGGAGTGTGCACTTTCTGAATTTGTATTGTTTGAAAGTGTTGTGCATCACTTACCATTGCACAAACACATTGTAAGAGAGTGCACGCTGCCGAGAAATGTGCTTGTGTGATGGTCACTAGTATTAATTGAATGTATCTGGTGTATATGTGTGGTTGCCTGGTCCTGTCTGCTACCTGAGTTACCCATTCATCCAGTGTGTGCACTGCTGCTCTATGCACAAAGGAAATGCGCATAGCCAAAGCCATTTGTGCTACGCAGCACATCGCACAAACAATGGACCCCCCCAAAAAAAGAAAGAAAAAAGTATAAAATATGGATAATTAGTTGAATTAGTTGAAATGCAGAAAATCAATCTCTGACATACACAGTAGAAACTGTTAGTACGCATGAGATAGGACTATAGGTCTGGATTCTAACTCTCAATGTAATGCATCATCAGAAAACAGGAGGGGGACTTATCCATCTTTGCCCCACAGACAGCTTTGTAGCAAATACATGACATGATTCCTCACACAATCAAATGCGCTGAGTGTACATCGATATCAAGGCATGGCCTGTTATTTTTTAATGTATTCTATGTAATATATTTGGTTGTAGTGCACTTAGTGATCACACAACCTGCTATGATTATTCCTTGTGAATATACAGCTGTGGCCTACCATTCTGTGTTTCTTGGTCATGCATCAGTTATCTGACCAGTACTCAGAGACATGCATTGTGTAAGCCAGTTTATATCATTTACCTTAAAATGTATGAGGATATTCACTGGGAACATTATGATATGCAGTTGCCATCAAATTAATGGAAGGTTGGATGGCACAAACAAGCACAGACTGCTGTTTTCGGGGTGGGGAGCAACACCGGGTTACTGTCATAGAACATGCAAGGGTATAATGTTCTTTCAAGTTGGGCAGGCTGAGCTGCTGTTATGGCATAAACAGGGATATGTTGCTCTTGTTACTCTCCTTGTTTTGCATCCTGTCAGTTTGATCTTGTGAGGGTTGTGAAGCCAGAAACTGCTATGTGTTTCATTACTTTTGAACTTCTCTCTGTTATGATTTCCCATTACAACATATGGTGCTACACCGAGGGCATGCATTGATCATCATTACTTTGGGGAGATATCAATGTGTGAATCTTTGAGACCTGAGGCCTACTACTTGCTAATGGACACATATAAGTCAAATAACTCTCTGCTGTAACATGTTACATTAATTTCTGTACAAATCTCTCACCTGTCATAATATTGTATAACGGAGGACATTTTCAGGACTTACCTTATAAATACAGCAGTTGCCACAGTGTTAGTTTAGGGATGAATGTTATGCAAGCAGTACACCACCAATACATGGGGAGATAAAGGCTGTGGCTCTGAGATGAGGCTGGTAGAGGTCTCGGTTCCTGTATTGTGTCCCTGTCAACCCTGTAGTACTCTACTATGTCCATGTTGTGTATGTTGTGATAAGTTAAATGTAGCCTGAAAACTCTTCTCTGTCTCATCTAGGGGCTATTGGCAGAAGCAGCATCATTGCCTGCAGCCTGTAGCACATACAAATGGAGTTAAGCAGCAGTAGTTTTCTGTGTCTGTACTTCACTTCTTTTGAAATTTACAGGAAAAACAACATGGGGTCTATAGGGTTGTTTTATAACTTATTGAATAGCTCCACCAGATTGGAAGACAGATGCAATCCATTCATAATCTACTCCATTATAAAAAGGGAAATGTGTAGCTAGCCAAACTGATGGTGAGGATACTTGCTACATGTTCAGCAAAACAAAATATTTCCTAAGCTATCTTTACAACGTAGTACTGAACTGCAGCAGGTATGCTGTCATTTTGTTACCTACATAATGCATATGCTGGAATATATTAATGAATAATGTGGAGCAAAGCCTTTTACAGTTATCTGTATGCATTAGTTAAAAGTGTGTTGATGGCATGGCTATGTTTGTCAAGCCATTTCAAAGGTACAAATGATTGACAATACATGAAAATAGTAAGCTGTGTGATTCATATGTACAAATGTTTTGGGTATAGGTCCTTTGAATGCATGTTTAGTATTTCAAATGTGTTTTATTAGCAAAATGTTTAATGGGTCTGTTCTTTAGTGGGTGGGGGGAGCAAAGAGAAATGACTGTTATGTCACAAACTAGAATGGGCTGTTCTTTTTCTGGACAAAAAACAGGGGGTGGCACCTAATGGCAGCAGCCGCTTCAGATCTAATCAGGAAAATGCTTCTTTTGTCTTCTTTTTTACCAGAAACCTCAGGAAAAGCAGTTAAAGAGGAAGGAAGCATGGTTAGATTAAGTTGCAGTGGTGAGAATCTGTTAAAAATTGGATCTGCATTCTCATTATGCAATGGGTTTGATCAGCTTCTTAGGCCTGTAAGCTCAAACATACTACAAGAACTACTTCAACTAAGGATTTTGCTGAAACATGGAGATGAATGCAAACTTCAAGCAGATCACTCATTCATGGCAACTGATAATCACAAAAAAAGGTAAAGATGTACCAGATTGAGGAAAAGTGTCACCAGAGCAGGAATTTCAGTCAGATTGAAGGTAAACTCTCACAGGCCTGCACTGCCCACCTTACTACTAGCCAATGTACGCTCACTTAAAAATAAGATGGATCACTTAATAGAACTCTCATCACAAAATAAGGTGAGAAACATCAATTTATTTTTGTTTACTTAAAAGTGGTTAAACCAAAATATCAGTGATAGCACAATAAATGTAAAGGGCATTACTTTATTCAGAGCAGACAGAATTCAGTCACTATGTGGCAAGTCCAGAGAAGGGGGAGTGTGTATATATGTTAATAACAAATGGTGCAGCAACTATGTAGTGACCACCACCTTCTGCTCAGAAAACATTGAAATTCTGTCACTAACATAAAGGCCCTTCAACCAGACAAGAGAGTTCAATGGAATATGCATCACAGCAGTCCACATCCCACTTGATACAAATATCTGTGATGCTCTGTCCACCTTATATCAGTCTATAAGTGACCTGCAAAACAGAAATCCAGAGCATGCAGTAGTAATTGCAGGAGACTTCAATCAGGCTAACCTAAAGACTGTATTACCCCACTACTACCAGCATGTAAACTGCCACAAAGGGGGTAAATGTACTGGATAATGTCTACACTAACATCAAAGGTGCATATAAAGCAAAACCTTATCCACATCTAGGGAGCTCTGACCACCTAGCCATCATGCTGGTTCCAGCTTATAAATCCATACTGAAAACCAGTACACTGACTAGAAAACAAATAAGGATCTGGCCTGAGGGAACAATCTGAGCTCTGCAAGACTGCTTCGACTGTACAGATTGGTCAATGTTTAGAGAGGCTGCTGTGACAAGCAACCATGTTGACTTGGACACATACACTGAGTCAGTCACAGCTTACATTTCTAAGTGTGTGGAGGATGCAACATACACCAAACTCATCACCATATGGGCAAATCAAAAACCTTGGCTAACTAGTGAGTGAGTGCATGAGCTCTTGAAAGTAAGAAATGCAACTTTCAAATCCCAGGATATGAAGTTTTAAGTGTGGCCAGAGCCAAACTGAACAAAGGTATCACAGAGGCGAAAAGATCCTATGGCAGAACAATCCAAAGTCACTTCAAGGACCAGAAGAATACCAGGCAACTATGGAAAGGAATTCAAACCATCACCGACTGCAAGCCTACATCAGCTTCATGTGATGATAGCATAGAGTTTCTGAACCAACTGAACAAATTCTTCAGTAGGTTTGATGCTGACAACAAAACAACAGCATGCAGTATCCCTAAAGACAAGGATGCAGTGGTGCTGAGCTTCAATACAATCGATGTCACCAGAACCCTAAAACGTGTCAACCCAAGGTAAACAGCTGGCCCTGACAATATCACGGGCAGGGTACTAAGGGAATGTGCAACAGAACTGGCTTCAGTACTCACTGACATCTTCATCACTTCACTCCATCTAGCTAGTGTTCCAAAATGCTTCAAGGAGATGACTATCATTCCACTACCCAAGAAACCACAGCCAACAACTCTGAATGACTACCAGCCAGTTGCTTAACTTTGACAGTAATAAAGTGCCTGGAGAGGCTGGTCAAAGATCATATAGCCTCAATCTTACCTGTGTCACTGGACACACTGCAATTCACATACAGGACAAACCGCAGTACAGGGGATGCCACCTCACTAGCTCTCCATGAAACAGTGACCCACTTAGAAGGCAAAAACTGCTAGCAAGACTGCTATTCATCAATGTCAGTTCTGTCTTCAACACTGTCATCCCTCAGAATCTGATATCGAAGCTACTTCAACTGGGCATAGACTCTCATTTATGCAATTGGATTCCGAGCTTCCTTACTGAAAGGCCTCGAAAGGTTTGTGTGAGAAACAACAGCTCCAGAAGTATCATCCTGAACACAGGAGTACCACAGGGGTGTGTCATAAGCCCTCTCCTTTTCACTCTGCTGACACATGACTGCATGGCTACACATGAAATGAATAGGATCATCAAATTCACAGATGACACCACTGTTATAGGTCTGGTCAAATATGGAGAGGATGAGACCTACAGGAATGAGATTGATTAACTACTAGTCTGGTATGACAGCAACAATTTAGCACTGAATGTCAGCAAGACAAAGGAGTTGATTGTTGATTTCAGAAGATCTCAAGTACCGCACAAACCTCTAGTGATGAAAGGGATGGCAGTGGAAAGGGTCAAGAATACAAAGTTCTTGGGTCTTCATCTCACAAAGAACTTATCCTGGTTAGTCCATATATCTAGCACAGTCAAAAAAGCTCAGCAATGCTTGCACATTCTAAGGAAGCTTAGGAAGGCAAAATTACCAAGCTCCATACTTCAGACCTTTTATAGGGGTACCATTGAAAGTATCCTGACCAACAGCATTGCAATCTGGTATGGGAGCTGTAATAATCAGGATCAGAAGGCTCTCAAGAGAGATGTAAGGTCAGCAGAAAGAATCATTGGCACCTCACTTACTCCTCTGAAAGATCTACACAAATGCAAGTGCATATACAGGGCCAAAAAGATTTCCAGTGATACAACACATCCTGCCAATGGTCTGTGCACTTGCCTATCCTCTGGCAGGAGATACAGAAGCTTGCATTGTAAGGCCACCAGACTAAAAAAATGTTTTTTTCCACTGTCTGTTAGACTGTTGAACTCTTTGGAAAAACCAACCATGAAGTCTGTTACATAACTAGCCTATAAAGGGGCTTATTTTATGGATGTGCAATAACTAAGTGCAATAATAAGGTGGCTCACCTACACACTGAAGGACTGTTAAGTGCAATATTCAAACTGTGCAATAATTCAGTCTAATCCTAGATATGCTGTTATTGTTTCAATTTTATTTGACAATATTGCCTTCATGTTTTTCCTTGTGTTCCTTGTTTCCTGTTCTGGGATGGGTGTGGGTCTTTGCTGTCCTACTTTACTTACAAATAGCTGCTTATTACATTTCTACTGTGATATTTTATTAATTTTTCTCTACCTATATGTGCAACTGTTTCCTGCATTGAGGATGAAGCATTGTAATTTCGTTCAGCTACACTGCTGTGTAGTTCTGAATGACAATAAAGTTTTCTTTTACTTGACTTGACTTTGACTTGACTTGACATTTTGGGGGGCACCATTGAGTTACTGCTATAGCACATACAAGGATATGTTGTTCTTGCTACTCTCCTTGTTTTGCATCCTGCCTGTTAGTATTTAACATCTGTAGTATGCTTTATGTTTTTCAGTGGGTACTACTGACTGCCTACCTTAACTGTTTTATCTGGTAACAGTTACTTTGTAGTTATGTAATACTTATGTGTATTCTCATTCTGTTGTCTTTTAGCACCAAAAATGTCATTGAGGTGCAGAACCCCCCCTTCCCCTTCAGTGAGGCAGAGAATACAATAAATGTAGATGCGGTCCTTTAACATGGAGCTTTTCTTCTTGGAAGGGGTCTTCCCAATATGCCATAGAGGCTGAGACTATGGCAGCAGATCACTGCACACATAAATGTTGTGGGAAGCTATGGCTGTACTTATGAGCAGATGCACCACAGGGGCCACTGAAATGCTAACATCTGCATGGAGGTGTGCAGCTGCTGTTGCCCAAGACCAGAGGGTAACCAGGGGTGGGCTTGCTGCAGAACAACCTCTCACCACCAATAAGGAATTCCTGGTGAATCTTCTACAATAAGACAATTCACAGCAGAGGGCCCACAATATGTGATTAATGTGAGTGCCCTTCCTTCTCAGTCCCAGGAATAGCATTCATGTAGGCTTTGTTATATGACCAGTTGAAAACTGCTGTATAGTAAAACAATTGAAATAAAAGTTATTTCTATGTCATATGTCTTTTTTTAGGGGGGGGGTTGAAGATTGGTACACTGATAAGCCCAATTTGGAGTTGCAGCCACATTTTTGTTGAACTAACACATCATGCAGATTGAGAGGAGTACATGTAGTTCCTCCTGTTTTACTGTTAAATGTGGTGTTGTCTTGCTTAACTTATTTCAGGACCATCAGGAATCCAGTGAGATATGCCTCCTGCAGGTGGTAAGTCAAATAAAGTTATTTCTAGCAGTTTCTAGAAATACGTGTCATTTTAGGCCTGTTGTGTGTATTGCTGTACTGTCTGTAATAGTGCAGCACTGTTAGTTGTTTAGCATATATTGCACCATAGTAGTGCAGGTATTAATGTATGTCTGTGTTTCTCCCTTTTTATCACAGGTGATCATGACAGTGAGAGTGTGGGCCCTGTGCCAATTGATGTCAGTGTCTCATCAGACACTGATGATGCTGGTGGTGAAACTGAGGCTCAGTTGGGGAGTCCAGAGGTTGAATCTGATACAGAGGTTAATATCCAGCCACCCTTTTCATTTTCCATGGACACAGCCTGTAGGCCAACACCTACCCAGTCCACTGAGGCCACAGATATTGGACAGGTGGAGGGCAATGGCATTGAACAGGGAAGTGTGGCTACTGCGGCTTCAGTGCCTGGTAAGTCTGGCCATAGACAACGTGGTGATGAGGTGCCACCCAGAAGGCCTGATAGGGTGCATGAGGGGGGCAGCTGTCCCTCCTCTACCTGTTGCAGGCGTCTGTTCCCATGTCACATAATGTAGGGTTATGGTCATTATGGAGGCACAGGCACATTCAGAAAGGTGCTCCAGACAAATGCACAGGGTTGTGGATGTGGCATAGACTGACATGTGTGACTACCTCCATTGTGTTGCTGATTCTCTGGATCAGATGAATGACACATTGGAATGAAGGATGTCTGTGATGGACCGAGGGGTGCCTGTCACGGAAGGAGCAGTGTCTGTGATGAAACATCTGCTAGGAGGAGAACGGCATCCTCATGGGCATAAGTCAGCCACAGCATCTCAGCAACAACATCTATTGATAGCCAACCTGGCCATTCCTGATCATGCTTCAAGTAGTGGCAATACTTCTGTTGGTCTATCGGAAAGTGTGCTGTCCACACCCAGACATGGCAGGCCATGGTGTCATGGTCATGCACATTTCCGTGAAGGGAGCACATCCAGCAGACATTGGTCACATTCAGGTAGCAGCACTGCATCTGACCTTGGGCATGGATGTGCCAGTGCAACTGTTGGCAGAGCTAGTTCTAATGGTCAGGGATGACAATGATGAACTGCTACCTCTAGTAAGCATGTCTCACACCTGTCCAACATACCAAGATGTGGAGCCAGCACAGTTTTGCTGTGTTCATGCAGACACTCACACACCAATTTCGCCTGGAGGATCCCTACAGACACACACAACAGTTACTTATTTTGTCTCAGTGGCCATTTGTTGGTTTATCCACATATCTGTCTTCTCTTTCTTACTCACACATGCTCACTGACCTTTTGTGTCATCCTAGGCTTCCTGCACCCCGATACAACAGCCTGTGCAAGTGATGAAAACTGTGCCATATCCCTGTTTTCTACCTTTTGGAGTCAGGGATACAAAACCTTTGTGTCTGATGCTCAGGGTGCATAGCTAACTTAGCGCTTAGTATATCTGCATTTGTGGTGTTGCACTGATAATTGTACTTTGACTTATATTGGCCTTGGAAAGTTAGACAGTTGATAGCATCCAAATTAATGTTACACATACCTTAGTTTCCACTGGTATAGGTTCTCCTCGATTTCCCTTGGGTCTGAGGTAAGGGTGGCAGAAGTTGCAGAGTTCCTATAGTGTTTCCCTATCAACTCTGTATCTCTCTACTATTTTAATATTGTGCAGTCCATGAAATGTTAAACAGGGTGTGAACACCCTTTTCCTTGGACGAGATCTATCAGCAGTAGCAGCATAGATATGAGCCTGTTGCATATGCACATGCATGAGAGCAGTAGCAGCCCCAACATTGTTTTTTTTTCCTACGTGTGATGGTGGCTGTATTCCTATTTGGAGTCCATGGCAAAAAGCTACTCCATCTCGATACCATTACTTTATAGCTTCTAGAATGGCTCCGCCATCTTGGATTGGTTAACTAGCAAGTAATTAATTTACTTAAGCTTTCATTAGCATACTCTGCTGTTTACCTTTGTTGGGTAACATGCACAGCCATTTAATGAATACAGAATATTGTGCTATCTTGAGTGTATCGCAGCGCAGTGCACACACAATAGCAACATGGAGATTAGCCACTCATTAATCTGGCCCACAGATTAGGTCTAGATATACATAGGCATAGATTTAGGCAAACACTTGCACACACTCTTGAGTGTGTAAGTATTCATCTCCTCCATTAATCTATTTTCATTGTTGAAATTTTAAATCACACTTCTTCCCTGCACTTATTTATAAATCTCTTCCATATTCTTATGCATTCTCTTTAATCTTCACTGTAAAATGCATTTATGGTGATTCATCAGTCTCTGGTTAGCAATTTCCTAGCTTGTCTCTGACATTTCTTTTTTGGGGGGGGATACATTTGTCAGAAATCAGTGCACAGTTTTATTTTGGTAATGTTCAATTTTATGTACAAGTAGTATGTCGTTATTATATGGTTCCCTATTAGAAGACCTAAGACGCATTCTTTCGAACGCGTCTTGGTCGAACTCAAAAGCCTGAAATGGCAAAATATCGAAGTGGCTTTTAAGCAAATTCTTTCCCTGGGAAAGAATTTGCTTGGCCGCTTCATTACTTTGCCATTTTCTGCGCTGTAGTGCGGTCTCGGAGTTGGTATATTTAAGTAGGGGGGTGTGGGAGCGAAGCCCCCCACTTAATGTAATCTTTAAATTATGGGTTTTTTTTGTTTTTTTTTTTGTTGGCACAGCGATTTTTTTCCCTAGGAAAAAAGTCGCTGTTCTGACAGTTCATAATTGTAAGCTTTCGCTTACATAGGGTCGATTAATCACCATTCGCTTTTTTAAGTGCTTGGTGATCTAATATAGACCTTATTATACAGTTATTATTATTATTATATATGGTTGACAAGTTGCTTGCAAACTTAATTTCCCCATGTTGGAAAAGGGACACTATTTTTCTGTGTATGTGCAGAACATCCCAGTACACTTTATTACTCCTTGCCACTAGAAAGGCATCATCTCAAAAGAGAGTGTTGGAATGGCACTTTTTACAATCTGCCCTTCCACAACTACCCATCCATATGTTCTCACCTACAAAGCACCAGCCTCTACCCTGAAGCAGTTGGCAGCTGCCACAGCCTTCAATTCAGTTTCTTGACTAGGTTGCATTTAACGAGAAGTGATTTAATTGTGTCTATATTTCAGAACTCATTCATATATAAATTATATAATAATATATACTAATGTCCAATTATATATATTGTACTTGCTAACCATAAATGGAAATGATTGGGTCACATCCCTCAACTTCCTCACATCTAGGTGAATGCATAACTGCAGGTAATAAACAGCAGTCAAACTGGCCTACTTGGTTTTAGCGAAACACATGTGCACTCATACAAAAGCATTAAGGATATTAACTACTGGTAAATTTCACAGACCCACAGGGGATATATTAGGCATGTCACAGGCCTCAGTCTCCAGAATATTGCACCAATGTTTTAATGCCATACTACAAAATGCAAGGGAATATATCTATTTTACATGCATACCAGAGGGGAAAACAAGAAAAATGCAGGAATTTTATGCTGTAGCACATTTCCCTGAAGTTTTGGGAGCCACTGACTGCATTCACATAGAAATAAAAGCCCTTTCTGGTGAACAGGGAAAGACATACATCAAAAGGAAGGGGTTCCACTCAGTCCACTGACATATTGTCTGTAACAACTGAGGATTCATCCTCAATGTCTAGTTACCATGACTCACACAAATCCCACACCTTGCAGCTTTGCTGAAGATTTGCTAGGAGTGATGTTCCAGAATGCCATCTACTGGATAATGCAGTTTATACACTGAAATTGTGACACGTGACACTCATCAGAAATGCACACACACCCACAGAAGAAGGATGCAACAATGCCCATGTTCAGTCTAGAAACATCACAGAGCTCTTGTTTGGCATGCTGAAATCACGGTTTTGCTTTCTAGACACATCAGGGGGTGCCTGCAGTACAACTCAGGCACCTGTGCAGAAATTATCACAGTCTATGCCATATAGCACAATATCATCTTGAGCAAACAGCTGCAACAAGGACAGCATGGGCCAGGACCACACATTCCTGGACCACAAGCAGGGCCAGCACCTCCAGCATATATAGATGAAGATTCTGAGGGAGAATCTCCAGCTGCAGAGAGAGACAGAGAGAGAGACAGAGAGAGAGAGAGACAGCAGATGTTGGCGTGCACAATGTGGCCTTGCTCTGGCTAAAAAGCAAAGGATAGCACACACTCACCACCTAAGACTCAAAAGTTAGCACACGCACTCACCAGCTAAGAGGAAAACAATAGCTCACACAGGCACCAATGAAGGAATGCACAAAACAACCTAAGCATATACAAATATTAAAAGTGATGCCATCTGATGTCCACAAACTTTACTTACCCATGTAATGGGTGTGTACAGTTAGCATCAGACAGAGACAGCCCCAAAGCATATGACTCATAACTGCAGTAATTTCAAGGTAAGTGTGGAATCTGTATTATATGAACAAATGTTTAAGAAGGTAACTGTAAATTATATACCTGCATAATGTTAGTCATAAATGCACTCAATCAGAACCTGTTTGAGGTATCCAACAATGGCAGTCTTTTTTTAAACACCTTTATTGAATTATCACTTCTGATAGGCAAATTTAGATTTATACAAAAGTAATCAAACTGTATTAACTTGGCTTGTAGGAATAATATCTACAATATACAGCTATGCATTGTGCACAATAGCCAGCATCAAGCAAGACAATTATATCAACAGTTTCACTAGCAGAGCAACAAGGAGGAATTTCAGTGGTCTGAAAAGCCTTCTGAAATGAGTAGTTACAAAAACACCCCAAATCCTCTTATGTAATAAACATGCATAAAAATCAACATAGTGAGAAAGACTCCCTTAATTATGCACTTTGTGCACTAGACATATATGCAACCCTAAGTCAAACTCAAATGAAGAAAAGGTAGAGAACAATCATCATCTTTTGCACAGGGTGGGGGGGGGTGAGTAGTCCAAGGATGACATCAAATTAGTGAATGTGTTTTGTAGGAAACACAGAACATTCAGTAAAGTAAAAAATATCTCAGGGCCACTAACAAGAGATGTATCCCAATCAACATTAAGGTTTTCCTAGTTTGCATGTGTATGGGTCAGTATGCTCAGTTTTTTATGACATTTGTAATGTGCGTGTGTGTATGTGTGTGTGTGTGTGTGTGTGTGTGTGTGTGTGTGTGTGTGTATGCACACAATCAATTTTTCTGCTAGCACTATGCTCTGCCATGTGAGGCAGGTGTGAGCCATGCATGGTAGAGATGTCCATTCAGTGTCATTGCTCCCAACCACGTGAACTGCCTCTGGCAGTAGTTGCACTGCTTTAACATTTCGGTATGTAGCTTCTCCTAACATCTTCTAAGCAACTCAACCTTCCTTTCAGCTTCTACATAAACTAGCCAAATATAAGTCTTTTCTTCTGACCTTAGTATAATGCTCCAAATTGCCTTTCTCCAAAAATGTGAACTTGATTTCACCTTAGAGCTCATCCCAAGATCTGCTAGAAAGCAATTATGTCACCTTCTAGTGTTCTTGTTCCCCATATACTCTCTGCATCCTGCTTTTTGCCTTTATCTGTTTTACTAATTCACTCTCTGGTAAATTTAGCCCTTTGTTTGTTACATGCTGCTACTAGATTATCAGCTTCCAATCCCATCTTAGCCATCATGCTACAATTGCAAGATAGATAGATAGATAGATTGATAGATAGAGACACATACAAATATGTATCTGCTGTCTCATGCAAGAATAAAGAGGGCAGTCTATGGATAGCAGCAGATAGGATAGGCTGTATTGGAAGTGGTAAGGCATTCAGTGCTGGAGATGCAAACATAACATGGTAAGAAACCCTCATAATGATAAAACCATGGGATAACAGAGAAGGTATACCGCAACAAAGTTGAATACACTGTGGACAGTTAGGAGATGGAATATAAATATATCTTTAAGAAACTGCAATGAAGGGGTAAAATATTTGTACATGTACTCCTTGGGGATGTAGACCTATGCTATATTTTTGAAACATAACCTCAGGTTCATGGATTTAATTTAATGTTTAAAAATGAAGATTCTGCTCTTTTGTGTCCTAGCCTATTTTTGATGCAGGTTGACTTAGAATAGAGTCTCTAAAGAGAACACGGGAAATGCACTTTACAAAGGCATTCATGTAGCCATGACATACATGCTTTTTAGTTTGTGAGGTCATAAAGTAACCATTTAGCTCCTAAATGGCTACTCAGGTGACAGGATCTGTTGCTTGAACAGCCTTCATTGCATACCCTCCTTGTAACTGAAACTAATGCAGAATGTGTTCTTTTTCACATCTTCTGTGTCTTTGGTAGAGGTATTGTACAACCAAGATCCTTCTTACAATTATATTTAGAAGTATGGCTGTGATAGCCATTTTGCAGGTGACAGATTCCTCAAGGAAGTTTTTTCCAGAATAGAGTGTCCAAGGGCAAAGCTGAAATTCTGCAGGTTGTATCCAGCATGGTTGTCTCCCTACAAGTTACAGTAAATAAATAAGAAATAGAGGTGACATAAATTTTAAATCCCTGTCCCAGCTGCAGAGAAAAAAACATCAAGCCCGATGTATTCTGTGTTAGGAATCGGGAGAACCAATACCAAATTAATGGTACTCTTCTCCATCCAATCTGCATAGTCAGATCAAAAAGTGATCTGACTATGCAGATAGACTAACAACTTAAATTTAAATAGTTAGATATACACGTCAGTACCATTTGATGCCAGAAGAAGGTGGGCATCCTCTTTTCAGCAGGACAATTTTGTGCCATCACAGCAATTTCTAGCATTCATGAGACAGCAAAAATATTTAGGCCTTACTATAGATCAACCTTTGTCATTCCTACACCATGTAGAACACCATTTACAAAAAGTGCTCCCTCAGTTTAAAGTGATGTACAAATAGAAGCCAGAAAAGCCATTGCAATTAATGTCCTACTGCCCAAATTTGAATATTCAGTGCCAGTCATTGTCTTATTTCAGGTGTAAATTTGTGGTTCTATGGTGCTTTATCAACGATTCAGAATGTCAAACCTTATATGGTCGAGACCATATGACTGACATTCTAAAACATCGAAAACACAACAAAAAAAATGTTGTGTTTCCCCTGGCAACTCCCCTCTCCCTGCTTATTATGCATACCAACTCTGAGATCACACCACAGTAGGGAAAAGGGCAAATTCCCTGATCCCCACTGTACCATGATCTCAGTATAAACATTATCCCTGCACTACCCAACGTTTGATGTTTCAAATGGTTGATTATATGATCTTGACTATATTAGGTTTGACATTCTAAAATGCCAGTAAAGCAAAACAGAACCAAATTTAAATACCCACAAAATACAGAAAATAAAATGTTAGCCATCCTAGCTCACTCAAAACATCATAGTAGTACAATAAACAAATGTAAATGGCTTCCTGTAGGAAAAAAAAACACTCCATCTCAGTGCCCTAACTTTGAAGCTAATAAACAATCACTTTCTCTCCTATTGCACTGTGCTTCTGCAGACACTCTCAGGAATGCAGACAACAACTTACTTATCAGACTACCTTGGACCATAAACTATCAATAGCAGAAAAAAAATCCATCTCCAAATTAACTCTCGAAAGCAGGAATAAAAAAAAAACTGACCTTGGGGCAATTGCCATCTTTCACGATGTTTTAACATCCCTTAGAAAACACACAAAAATACTTCAGAATACTTTTGCTATGACATCTATGACTAAGTAAAATACTCATACCATATACCTTTCAGATGCTAAACACCTCAATAAAATGTACTAGTAACTCAAAGCTTTTTGCACTATTCCATCCACTAACTGTAGACTTATGACCTTCTCTAATTTTACAATGTCCTTTTTAACCATGGCTAATACTGCTCTGCCCACATCTTTATAAACTCATGTCTGTCCTACATATTCCACTTACTGCTAAGCTGATATATTCTTTCCAATGTAATCACTACTCATGGGCATTGCTTCAATGTTTTATTGTCTTCAACTCTGTATCTGATAATTGTTAATAGTGATAAGTCACTTGCTGTTGATTTCTCTATAGGTAAACTTCTACACAAGCCAGACAGCAGATTTTCTGCTTTTCTTCCTTTAGGACAAGTGACATTTTTTCTTTACAAAATGGCCTACAAGCTGCAGTGTATCAGCAAAATGTGAAAGCACAATAAATGAAGTGAGACAAAAGACCCATCGACCATGTGATGATGTGCAGTATTGCCAGCTATGCCAGGAGAAGTAAGGTAGTGGATGTGTAGCATATGCCAGCACAGCTAGCTCAAATTTTGCAAAGAATTATATATCATTTGTATATCAAACTGATTTGTACAGATGCTTGCGTTGAAAAATGTATTTGTAAAGCTGCTTGTATTAAAATCATAGGCACCAAAAGCTGTTGAAGACTGGGGGGGGGGGGGGTGAGAGGGGCACTTAGTGATCTAAAAAGGGAAATTTATTTATAACTATTTACTACCACAACATAGGTTCAGTTGGAGGACATTTTAAGCTTAGCCAATTCCATTTTGGTGCTTGAATTAACATTTTCTGATTGGTCTTACCTTTCTCAATGATAATTGTATATTAGCCCTAGTGAGAATAACTGTGGTCATACCATAGATAATTTGAGTGGACCCTTGTAAGGGATGCAGCATTTTGGAACTGCCTCTATCCATTAGTGGCATGAGGAGCAATCCTGGAGTACATTTTCTATTACCCATCCTTAGATCCAAGTTGCATTTGAATATGGACGGATGAGCTTTGTTTTATTTGTATGGATAGTCTGTTCTGGAACAGTGGTAGCCTCTGTGATATATATCCATCTCTCCAAAACATTCAGTTTAGATTCCTGGACTGAGTATTTTTGATGCCATTTGACTTGTTGATGTTCAGTAGGTCCATCTGTATTAGGTCGGAGGATGCCTTGTATGCCAGACATGTCACCTCTAAGCACTCTGCAGGATACTGAGTATAGTAATAAATCTTTGAGGTGATCCATGCAAGACCTATTGTTTAGGACTTGTATCCTTTTAAGTAAGGTATCTCTGAAGGTATTTCAATTGTTACATGGGGCTGGACAGATACATGCCAAAGTGGGGATTATACAAAATGATTGACCTAATGAGAGCTTTGTAAAGGGGGACAACAACGTCTCTAGATCTAGTCACGATCAATTTGTTTATAAGCTGTGCATTATAGAAAGGCTTTCTTACGACTCTGGGCACATGTTGGTCAAAAGTTAGGTCACTGTACACACAAATTCCCAAATGCCAAACAGTTGAGCCAGTTCCCAGAGGGCATTGTCATGATTTTGACACCAGTTATTATTTGGGATAACCATTCCTGCATGATGGTTGAGTCATTTAGGGATTCAATAACTGCCCCTAGCTTGCAGTCAACTCAAACTTAGCCAGCCAAACCCTTTGGTATTTTCTTTTACTTTTGAGATGTATATGCCAAACAGAGAAAGTCTCAGCACCGAACCCTCTGAGGCTCCATTGGTAACTGGTCTCTTCCCCTGTTTTGATCTCCTTCATCCTGTAAGCAAGTTGGCAATCCAGCTAGTGATGTAAGTGTTTGCTCCTACATTATTCATCTTTTGTACTATACCTGTATAAGGGATTGTGTCAAAAGGCATGGCCAGGTCAAGGTAATGGGGTGTGAACTGTTTTACCTTCATCCATTGCATTGGTAACAAGAGTAAAGCTTAAAATTTGCCCATGATTTTGAGCCTTTCACACTTTCCTCTGGGCTGTTTTCAAACACATTTTAAGGCCATGCATACATGTATGCATTCTTTGATTCACCTTCCTGATTGTATTAAATTATATTCCTTGTATAATACAACACCAGTTGTTAGATTGTGTTTTAAATTTGTAGTTTTGAACAGTCTACTAGTAAGCAATGAAACAAAATGTATGAAACAATAATTACAAATCTAGCCATTTCAGAAAATTTCAACCCTAAAAGGTCACTCAAGCGTCTGTCATTACAATCCACCAATATCAGTAAATATGCAACATCTCTGCAGAAGTAAGTCATCTAAATAATTCCACATTAAATGGATCTGTAACTATTGAAGAGGTTGCTGCTAGAAAACAACTTAATATTTCATTGTTTCATCTACAAATAAAGTGGCTGTTGCCCTTGACGAATAATTTGCCTATGTTACATTAAAAAATGATAAGCTAGTAATATTACAATAGGGAATGGATGGCAAACTGATAACAAGTTCATAGTTACTAGGTAATTCCTCCAAAGGAGGACATTCACACGACTGCAGCATCTACTCTCTTTAAAGTACAACACAGTACAGTATCAGCGATCCTTCTGCATACTGTGGGAGTAGAACCTGCAGCCTTTTGCATCAAAATACTACCTGTTGTGCTACTAACAATGCAAACAGACTTGGAATAAGCAGTACTAGACTTCTTTTCCCCTGAATCTCTCAGCTCCTTGTAAAATCTTTTATTTATTTACCAGGAAAGTCCAACTTGGAACAAAGCCAATTTTCAGCAGATGTCCAGGGAGAAATGCTCCAGAAGCATGTATTTGTAACATGGGAGGAAACTGGAGCACACAAACACAGGGAGAACATACAGAGTCCACACAGAAGGCACCCCAACCAAGAATCAAACCAGAGGATCTCTTGCTGGGAGGCGACGACACTACCACTGCACCACCCACTTGACATAAGTGAATCACTTAATTTCACAGCAGAAGAAATCTGGAAAAAGCCAAAATTTATTTGAGGGGGGGCAAAGGCCCAAAACTAGGGACACATTTTAAATATTGCTTGTATAATCTTAGAAAGTTGCTAAAACAGTGTTTTGTGTTACCATGTGTTTCCAAAAAGATAGGAAGACTGAATGTTTTGTGTTACCATGTATTTCCAAAAAAGATAGGAAGACTGAAACTTAAAGGGCTATCATTACTTAATGAATTCTATTCTCAATGATTTGCCAGAAAACCACAACTTTTAAGAGGAACAGACCAAAAGTATGAGACAAATATTTTATGAATATCTAAACAGTTGAGACCTATGGATTAAACTCCCTGAATCACAAGTGGTGGTGTGGGTAGAGAATGCAGACTCCTGTACCTAAGGTACAGGGTTTGAGCCTCATAAACACATACAAAACTTATATAAACAAAATGAAGCACCAGAAATTCTAAACAAGAGTTAAATGTAACTGGACCCACACACCTTATATAAATAAACAAACCGGAGCACCAAAAATTCTAACCACCAGTTAAATTACACACACATGCTACTTATATAAACGGAGCACCAGTTAGCCACCAGTTAAATGTAACTGGGGCATTTTACACACACACTACTTATATAAATGGAGCACCACTTCTATAAATATAAACAGATCACCAGCTACTTATATAAATGGAGCACCAGCTACACTACTTACAAAAATATAAATGAGGCACCAGCTACCTATATAAACAAAACAGAGCATCAGCTATTTATATAAACAACAAAACAGAGCATCAGCTACTTATATAAGCAAAACGGAGCACCAGCTACTTATATAAACAAAACGGAGCACCAGCTACATAGAAAAATATAAACGGAGCACCAGCTACTTATATAAACAAAACAGAGCACCAACTACTTATATAAACAAAATGGAGCACCAGCTACTTATATAAACAAAACAGAGCACCAGCTACTTATATAAATGGAGCACCAGCTAGTTACATAAGCAAAACGGAGCACCAGCTACTTACATAAACAAAACGGAGCACCAGCTACTTACATAAATAAATGGAGCTCACCAGCTACTGAATAAATAAATGGACAGCCTTGGGGGAAACACATAAATACCGCTCCTGACCATGGATGATCTGCCAGCAGGCTTGATGTGATCAGGTAGTTGTTTCCGTGCACTTTTGTGTTTAAATAGCATGCGACACATGCATGAGTCCTTACAGGTCTTGCAGCTGTAAAAGTGGAGGGTGCTCCCTCCCCCTCGCCCTATGGTTCCGGTGCCTATGGTTAAAATGTACCAACAGTGTGCCTGCTGGACAGAAAAAGAAATATGCATGCATTATTGTAACTGTTTAAATATATATATTTTAACAGAGGATACTGGAAGAGAATAGGTTAATTTCACACTTTGAAAATAGTTTGAAATTAAATTACCTGGCCTGGCTTAGGCCATAAAGATTTTGTCTTACAGTTCTCAATGCAGCAAGTGGCAAAAAAATCTGTACTAGGAAGATTCCTGCATTGTCCTTGGGGTAAAATAATTACTACTCTGGAAGGGTGGAGGTTTAAAATTGTTTTAAGACTTCCAGGAGCTGCAGCTGATATTAGCAAGGCTCTTTGTGTGTGTATTATTGGCACATATGTGCTACATCCTGGCAGCTTCTATCCAAGGAGGGTTGCATGGGAACCAGACGTCAGATGACCAGATGTATGTGATGTCATTCTGTAATTCATCACTAAAATAATGTTTTAATACTAGCTAAGACTGAAGTCTCAGGGTATTCTGTTTCTTGGAACCTCACATAGAAGGATCCATCATCTACTTCATCTTGCCTTGTTCTAGTAAGTGACCAAGGATTAAACATTCTGTAGATCAGTCAGGGCACTATAGTGAGATTAGTTAAGTATTGTTTTTTTGTAAACTGTGTGAACCTGTCCACCTGTGTTATTTTTAATATTTCCTGTGATTGAAACTCTGGTGTTTATTATAAGTAGATATTTAATATTTACATGTTCATTTATTATTATTAAATGTATTTAAACTTTTTGTTGCAGCTGATCTTTTAGATAATATTTAACATTTGAGAGTACTTATATCTATTGGTGACACTGTGGCCACTATTGAAAGCCTGATCATTTGGCCAACATTACCATTTGTATTAATATTAATTTCACTCAGTATAATTGGGTACCCTTGCAAGAGCCTTAAAGGAGCTGGTTTTGGAGTGTCTGGTGGTAGTATAACTACCTCATAGTCTGGGAAGAAAGAGGTATAGCTAATAAATATGTGCCAGCCTTTCCCAGGTGTGTGTGTGTGTGTGTGTGTGTGTGTGTGTGTGTGTGTGTGTGTGTGTGTGTGTGTGTGTGTGTGTGTGTGTAAACCAAATCTCAAGAAGTGCGTGTGTCAGCTGCTTGGAGCAGGGATACGAAGCACTGGTTCCACGGAGAGGGTGCTGAAGGATTTGGCTTGGAGACTTAGCTGAGGACTCATCCCTAAATGTCTGCCAGTGTGGTGTCTTATTGGGGATCTGGAGAGAGAGAGACAGGTAAAAAGCCTCTGGATTGAGTGTGTTCCCTGTGTACTCTTAAGGGAAATTGTGCTTGATGCAGAGAGCTGCATCTGGAAATACTGGGTGTATCCTTTTTTGTTTCATGTGAACATCCCTCTCCAGTGTCAGTGGTAAGGATTCAGGCTCCATAATTACTGGCCCAGAGTGGGGGCATCATAGACGACACCATGAATTATGTAATACCTGCAAAAGTCAGATCTACTGAAAAAGATTTTGGTGAAGCTGAAACATCAGTGAATGAATAGTCCATCAAAAATCTTACCTTCAAGCATACATTGTAATTCTCAAAGCAAATATAATCTAAATTTTCAATGACTGGCAAAACTGCAGCACCCTGATGCTGGAGACTCTTGGTTGCTGGCGGAAATGGGTCATAGCAGGAATGACTTCTGTAAGCATAACTGCACTATAACCAAGGATAAATGTAACAGTATTTCTGCAGCTTATAAACAGGAAAACCACGAAGTACCCATAGCTTACACTACTGACACATGAAATGATACTACCATAAACTCTTTTCTAAGATAACCAATGCTGCTTAAAAATTATTGCACCATATATACTTACAAGTAGAAAGAGTTGAATTGCATACATAATGTCCTTCAGTTATAGTTGGAATATAGAAAAACACAGTACATAATATAAAACAACTCTAATTTATTAACGTATAACTTTAGTTCTGGGAATCTCTGTTGCCAACAGAAAAACTGTATGAAACACACAATGTGAAACTGCAGTTTCTTTACAATCTGTAAACAGTGCAAGTTTCAGTCAACAGTTCAATTAATCATATATTTTATGGTAAAAAAAAACATTTGGTACCCACAAATCTGAGCATAGCATACTCAGGACACTTTTAACAAACACTTTGTCCTAAAATGATTGCTTGACTCCCACAGAAGATTCATATCCAAAGTTACCTGCCTCCACAGCCAGATTGTTTTCTTTCTTTCTATCACCTTTGACAAATTAAAATGAAGTCTGAAGACAGAGTTTATTTATGAAATATAACACCATCAAGACAAATATTGAGAAACATTCATACAGATTGTTCTGGCAAAAGCATATCTCTTAAATTATTAAGGGCAAATGCTTCTTTAAAGCACTGCTTCTTGGAAGAGTGAACAGAGATACATCTTACTTTCCAATTTTTCTACAAAATATTTTTCTCTAAAAGCTACAGTTGGCATATAATGATGCTACACAGTTATTATTTTTTATCAAACATGGCATACATATTGACTGATCTGGAATAGTAATCATTGCTGGCAATGTATAGTGTCTGCAGTCAACTAAAAAAAAAAAACAGTAACACACATTTAACTAGTTATCGTAAAATCTTGATATAATCAACAATGTTTACAGTAATGTCAGTAATGATTCTTGTATGTGGAAGAGCTCACTGGATCTCTAAGGAGGGAATTAAGAGGTACTAACCAAAACCCATACATGGGTCTATATTAGTTCGCCAGAATTGCATTGCAGGGAACACCTAATCATTGACTCTAATACAGAGAAATTCATTTCAGTGATTCACTGAATTTACTGAGGGCAAGGAAATACTTGACTTACAGCACAACATTTCTCTTTCTTCCACTGTAATGCAATCTCGGAGTTGGTATATATAGTTAAGGAGGTGTGGGTTCCATTTGCTAAGCTGTCGGACGGTTGTGCTACAGGGAAGTATTTTCTTGCCCTTGGTAAATTCAGCGAATCACTGAAATGATTTCTGGTGAATTAGGGTCAATGCTTAGGTGTTCTCTGCAATGTGAGATTGGTGAACTAATATTGACCCCCACAAACTGCTTAGTCTCTAATTACTAACTGTACATTTAAGTGCATTTTATATTGTCATATATATCATAAATATATATATGGTTCTACTTCAGAAAACCCACAGTATCAAATTACAACACATTGAGCCCACAATGGTGAAACTCCTGTTACTCGAAAGCATACAATATCAAAATCCAGAATATCGAACTATATAACTTACCAGATGTCGACTCTTCCCTTAAAGAAACACTCCTCCATTTAAAGTCAGGCTACACTAGATCTGTCTCAGTGGTTTTAAATGGAGATCATGGTCAATTATCTAGGCAAGTTCATTCCATACCTGAGTCAACTTTCACATCGCTGAGAGAACTGACATGCAAAGATATAATTTGGTCCTGGTCAGGACAATATGAAAGAGTATCTGATGTCTTGAAACAGAAAATTGCCAGTCTACCCACTTTAAGATACTATGATGTCCACAAGTCACTAACTCTTTCCTGTGATGCTTCTAAGTTTGGTCTTGGTGCAGTCATTCTTCAAGAGGGTAGACCAGTAGCCTATGCATCGAGTACTCTAACCCAAACCAAGATGCAGTATGCCCAGATAGAGAAAGAGCTCTTGGCAATTGTGTTTGCTTGTTTGAAATTCCATGATTATATTTATGGTCGACCAATCCAGATTGAAACTACCAGCCTCTAGTCACTATTTTGAGAAAGCCAATGCACACAGCTCCTGCAAGATTGCAAAACATGATGCTCAAATTGCAAAATTACAATTTCAGTATTGTTTACACGAAAGGCAAACTCCCTCGTCTTGCTGATACCTTATCTTGATCGCCCAGAAAAAACACAGAACAGTATAAGAATGAGCAACCTGATTTTGAAGGCATTGAAGTGATAAAATTTTCCTCCACGTGTCTTGATTAGCTCAGAACTCACACAGCTTCAGATTCAAGTCTCCAGAAGCTCAACCTCTTTATCACTTGAGGATGGCCTTCAAAACAATCTTCTTTACCAGTGGATGTGCAGTAGTATTTTCCATATAGAGATGAGATTTTGTCAGACAATGGTATCATCATGAACGGTCTAAAAGTGATTGTTCCAAAATCCTTACAACAAAAGTATATTGCAATCTTGCATCATGGTCACCCAGGAACTGATGCTATCAAAAGAAGGGTTAGAGGACTAGTATTTTGGCCTTCCATGTCAAAAAATATTGAAAAAGTACTTTCTTCTTGTTCTCTATATAATTGTACAAAACTGCATCAACAGAAAGAACCACTTCAGTTAAGCCATATTCCTGAACTACCCTGGTCGACAGTAGCCGCAGATGTCTTTGAGTGGAATGGTCAACATTACTTTGTGTTAGTAGACTCTTATTCAAATTGGTTTGAGATAGACCTACTTCCTAACCTAACATCTAATGCTGCCATTACTAATTTGAAGAGACATTTTTTGTCTATGGTCGGTACACAATTTACAAGTCAGCAGTTCAAAACATTTACTGAACTTGGGACTTTGTTCATATTATGAGTAGTCCTGAGTACCTGCAGTCAAATGGCTTAGCTGAACGTGCAGTTCAAAGTGCAAAACAGCTGTTAGAGAGATCCAAAAGTGACAATACTGATGTTTTCCTAAACTTGCTTAATCTCAGAAACATTCCTCTTGATAGTTTACTTGGTTCACCTGCCCAGAGACTTATGTCTCCATGTGCTAAAAACAACAAAGCAATAAAAGTCCAACTCTTGAAAAAGTGTTTGTCCCAGATGTACTACTATGATAAGACCAGCAAACCTCTCAATCCATTAGATAGTGAGGATACAGATAACAAAAGGTTTTGGTCGTTTTGGATATGTGAAAAGTTTGTGTGAAGAGTCGAGATTGTACATCGTGGAATCGCAGAAAATGGAATTTAAGCGGAATCTGAAGCATTTATTACCAGTGTCTGAGCCAGTGTTACAGCATCTTGCCTGTAATAAAGACTCTAATACTCAGAGTGACTTAGCCAATGTTTCTGCTCCAGAGGACATTCCGTCAGCAATCCGTGTTCCTGACAATATCCCTGAAAGTCCTGAAGCAGAACATTCCCCAGTGACTTGTCTTTGTTGCTAAACCCAGTCCTCACTATTACATTACAAGATCATATCACATTTCCAGACCTAGTTCCAAATACACAGCAACCTGGACATGAATGTTGCTTTATTTATTATTGTTCATATAATTTGCATGCCTATTCAAATGTCATTGTCAATGTGAGACAGCTCAGTAAAGAGGGAGGATGTAAATCCCAGTGTGTAATGTACCTTTAAGAAGCATTCCAGTCAGTGAACATGTACATATAAGTACTAAGCATGTGCAAGCAAGATTGCCAGAGTGAAAGCATGCATGAGTGTAGTAGTCAGTCAGTTAGTTCATTTAAGTTTAATGTTCCTGCCACACATCCTGATGTGTTTGTGTATAATAAACTACTTAAACAAACACCCAAGCCGCATTGCCTTATTCAGATACACAAGACGAGCGACAAAGTGGACCAATCAATTTGCAGATATCTACTAGTTTGCATCACATATATGCTAATGAGGTTAAACTTTGCCAATGTCTATACATTTTAATGTTTTGCAGAAGTGTATCATCAACATAAGGTGTGCATATATTACACTATGTGCAGTGAATGCCAACTTATTTAGCTGAAGATCAGTGGCAATGGTTGCTAATGCTAGTGCCCCATGGAGAGTGCCTGCCTGGTTTGTTAAGGAGAGTAAAATAATGCTGTATCTCCTGCACAACCAGTTCAGGAAATGACTGCTGGGACCTTATGAAGGTCAATTCCATAAGGCAGATCCCTGGTACAATTTTGCAGAGCAGACGGTGATGGGGGGGCCTACCAACTTCTTTACTGGTGAGCAGTTCAGGCACTGGTACAATGACTTATAACAAAGCCACTGTGAAGATCTCTGAGCAAGGAAGCAGATGTGAGGCAGGAATGACCTGATGGTACTGTAAGTATATTGTTTGTACTGTGCTTTGTATTCTAGTCTCCAACTTTTTTCTGCCTTTCAGTGTGCTATTCCTAGTAAAGTTTGTTTCCTGTCACAGATGCTAGGATGCACCAGGTTTACTTCTATGGGTGTCTTTCTGTCTGTCTGTCTTTCTGCCTGTCTGTTGGGTAGTGGTGTTGGCAGCTATGTAGTAGTGACTCTGTGTTGCAACTACACATGGTAGTATAGCATCTGTCTTAGGATGTGCTCTGGTTTCTGCCTGCTGGCATGTACAAGTAAGGTTATTGTTTTGTTTTGTTTTCTGTGTCTTCCCAATACCAATATCTGATAGCTTGAAAGTCCCTTTTGCCTTTCAGCACAAGTAGTGTGGAAGAATAATGCTGTCAGCTGTTGTAGGAGGCAGCAGAAAGTTTTGATGCAGCAGGGTTAGAGCTCTCTTGTGTTGTCATGTGTACTGAATATCATGTACCACCACTATCATCATCTATATATTTGCTGTTTACTAGCCCCCTTTTCCTTCTTTCGTATACACCACTTCCTAACCCTTCCATGGAACCTATAATCTGAACTATGTTGCTGTTGTTGTGCAGGCATCCACTTCTCTTACTTGCTATAGTAGTCTGACAGTTGCAGATAGTTATGGTTATGTTTTTTTTTAAAAGCTGCTGCCTGGGGTGTAGGGTTTTATTCCCTCATCCTACATTTGTCTACTGTGTGACTCTTAGTAAGTCATTTAACCAAACAGTTATCTGGTGAAACTGAGAAATTTGGTTAGGTTTTTCAATTATCTCCCAGACTGCATGCTTTGTAACTGCTTATGAACTTTATAAGTATCATACACATTGTCTCATACACGCTGTCTTGCCCAATGAGATATACTTTTAACTACATTGTTAAGTTTTGTTCACAACATTTCCTCTTGGGTTGAATATCTCCTTAAAGAGTAGCTATATCTCTACTCATGCAATGTGTCTTCTTTTAGTTATTCAGGTTTATTTTGCTTACCCTTGTGTTGTCTGTGTAGTACAGAGTATATGATAGGTCATTACTGTTAAAAAACGTGCACACTGATTGGTCAGCCCAGCCAGCATGCTCATTGTAAACCGAGCATATACCAATAGAAAAAAGTCTGGTCACTGAAGTACAATTAAGCAGCCAGACTTTCTTCTGTTAGTATATGCTACAGAGCATACATCTCAACTGTCCAGATTTTCAGAGAATGTCTAGATTTTTAACTCATATTGTTGGCCTGCTCCTCATAAAATATATGTTTTTCCGACAAATCACTGAGGACTGAAGTTGCTAAATAATGGCATGCATTTCAGTTTCAGACTTCATATGCTTCATACAATGCAAGATAACACACATCTTGTTATTCTAGCAGCTTTCTAAGTTTATAACAGCAACATTTACATGTCCCTATTTTTGGGCCTTTGTCCCCCATTATTTAAAGCTTTGTCCACATTTTTTGAGCTAAGATGTATAGAGATATGTATGGAGGGCAGAGTAAGTACAAGGAAAATCAGGTATGTTCTGCAAAACTAAAGAAAGTACCTGATTTTCCTTGTATTTCTGCCCTGTAACTCTTGAACCTCTCCACTGTCCAGATTTTATAGGTAACAACAAAAAAAAAAAATCAACAAATATCTTCCTTTCTCCATTGCTTGTTTTCAACAAAACAAAGTGGGTAAGCATGGGAAAATAAGTCCCATACACATGCACAGTATATCAACAAACATGGAAGAATACGGAAACACTGTGGCGAAACACTATGGCATCATTGACATTATTTAAAATAAGTAAACAATTTCCTTCTTAAATAATATCATTGTATATAATAGCGATAACTGACAAGTGAGTGTAGGTATATGAGGATTTACTCACACCCACTCGTTGGTTATTGCTTAATCATCTAATGTCCTGAAGCACATCTCTAGACATTTCAGCCAATGAATAAAATAAACATACTGCTGAACATATCATGTCAGGCAAATCACAAACAAACTTAGACAGCTCCATTAGCTCTATACAAATTTTGAATTTGCACAAAAAGTCCATTTTCAAATGATGCAAATGGTGTAGCCTATGGTTTCTTCCTATTTGCTTTGCGAGATCACTGATATGTTTATTTTACACCTTCATAACATTACCTCTTATATTGTTAGAAGTAAAATATGCTGAACATTTTTACTTCTAATTTAACTGTTGGTGTTTTAATTATTAACTGTATAGATATTTGTTGCTGTCGCATTTGTGCCTGAAATGTATCTGATTGCTTGCTATTGAATTTAAGAAGTAAATAAAAATATTTTGTTATTAAAAAAATAGTCAACTCCATGGCATAGATAAATAAAGTCCTCACTCCTCACTGCAACCAATGACCTGGGACTAGCTAGCACCTCAGGGTTAGTGAGAGGTTGAGGTCAGCTTGCCCATCTTTGTGGGAGACAAATGCAGTAAGGTTTGCAGCTATACTGACTTCTGATGGAGGCCAGGTGAACATTCCTAGAGCATGGGGATTTGGAGAATGCTTAGCTTGCTAAGCAATAGTGCTATACCATGACCGAAACTGGTGTGCTCATAGAATCACATGCATGCCCTTGGGCTGAATGTAGAGGCTCCAGTTTGGTGGGACACACAGAAGCCAAAAGAAGAGGGTACTCAGATAAGAAGAAGGAAACTTATGTGAATACCAATAATTACCCTGCACAACTCCTACCCTGTAATTCCCATGTCTAGCTAAATTTGAAGTGCAAATGTAAAAATTGCAAATACCTATAAATTTAATGTAAGGGATATCTAGGTTAAAATTTCAGTGTAAGTAGTCTGAGTGTAGAACATTGGGGGTGGTTTATAGCCAGACCTTTAGACTGTTGGGATTGCAGTGCCCTAAATGAAAAGACTGATGGTCAAAGTGCCATTGAAAGTCCAAAACAGAAAACAAGAATCATAAATAAAAACTAAATTATAATGCGACTTGTTACCACCAAATGAAATTAACATGCTGAATTAAATAATAAATGAGTCTTCACACCATTAAGGGTTAGGGGCTCCTAAAGGTACTTAGGAAGGGAATTCCAAAGTTGTGAGGTCAGATGGCTAAAAGACTGATTCCCAATGGTTGTGAACCATACTCATGGAACTTGCAGTAGTCCCTGAAAAGCCGCACTATGGAAACAGGCAAGACAGCAATTTGCAAGCAACTGTTTCAGGAGTCAGATGTATAGTGTAACATAATGTCCTTACCATTATCATCTGTTCAGTCACTAATGCATACATCACTACTAAGCCTGTTCACATTCAGTATCATCAGAAACTTCTTCTCCTCTTACCTCCTTATGGCATGGATAACATTGTAACTTTATAACCATGGCCTTATGGCAATGATGTTTACTTTGTGGTCTAAAACTGAGACATATGACAACTTCTTAAATACCTTTTCATAGCTGTTTCCCTTACCGTGCTAGCCACCTTACAGTAATGTAGTTAGATTTTGTGTAGTTTGCAAATCACATTAGTTCCTGTTGAATGATTTCTATCATGAGTGTAAGGCACTTAAGTGTGGATCCCAGGTCTACAAAATTTAAAGTTTGATTGTTTAAGAAATACAACAATAGTGTATTGCTATAAAACCCGTATTTGCGAGGTTTTTGGGCTAGTATACAGCTCAGTAATCTCCTGCCTGGTGCCCTGCAGAGTTCTACAGCAGTAGAGAGACAAAAGAGAGACTTTGGAGTGATTAAGTATAATTTTTCTGCATTTTCTTGCTGCCTTTAGCTAATTCCATCTAAAATGCCAATCTTCTAGAGTTTCTGTGATTTAAAAAGCTTGTTTCAGCTACATATTGTACTTATCTTACTGCCTACACTTTAACAAAGTCATTTTTGTGTTTAAATTACCTGTTTAACTGTTGTAGGCTAACCACTCAAGTGTGATAGCTATTTCTGCGCATTTAAAGTGTTTTTTTATTGTATCTGCTTTATTTTCTGAAAAAAAAATAATATATATATATATATACTTGTTTTATTGCCTTTCTAAGCTAGTGTAGTCCAGTTTTCAGGTTAGTGCTGAATTCAGGGCTGTGTTACAAGTTTCTGTGTTTTCCCATACCTTACTTGGATAGAAGGAAGTTTCTCTGTTCACTCTAGGAGAGGGAGCTTTGAGCAGCCTATCTGTCCCTGGAGGAGTGGTTTCAGCCCAGAAATTAGTAGTTTATTAGCCATTTTGGGCTAATTTATATCTCTTTCATTTCCCTGCTATAAAAACTGCATTTGTGAGGTTTTTGGGCTAATATACAGCTCAGCAAGCTCCTGACTGGTGCCCTGCAGAGTTCGACAGCAGCAGTGAGACAAAAGAGAGACTTTGGAGTGATTAAGTATAATTTTTCTGCATTTTCTTGCTGCCTTTAGCTAATTCCACATAAAACACCGATGTTCTAGAGTTTCTGTGATTTAAAAAGCTTGTTTCAGCTACATATTGCACTTATTTTACTGCCTGCACTTTAACAAAGTCATTTTTGTGTTTAAATTACCTGTCTAACTGTTGTAGGCTACACACTCAAGTGTGATAGCCATTTTTGTGCATTTAAAGTGTTTTTTTGATTGTATCTGCTTTATTTTCTGAAAGAAAAAAAAACAAAACAAAAAAATATACTTGTTTTCCCACCTTTCTAAGCTAATATAGTCCAGTTTTCAGGTTAGTGCTGAATTCAGGACTATGTTACAAGTTTCTGTGTTTGTCCATACCTTACTTGGATAGAAGGAAGTTTCTCTGCTCACTGTGAGAGAGGGAGCTTTGAGCAGCGTATCTGTCCCTGGAGGAGTGGTTTCAGCCCAGAAATTAGTAGCTTATTGGCCATTTTGGGCTAATTTCTATCTCTTTCATTTCCCTGCTATAAAACCCACATTTGCGCAGTTTTGCATGCTGGGCAGCACCGGTTAACTAGGGTATAACTATTCCCAGCTCCACAAAGTCTACTCTTCAATGTTTCCCTTGGAACTAGAGAAACTTTCAACTTAAGCACTCAAACCATTCACTTCTCATCCTGGCACTTGCTCAACACTCATAGCAAGCACTAATAAACCTTAGCATTAGACCCCCCCCATACTGTAGAGAAGGACAAGGCTCTCTATTCAACTTTACCAGCCAGTTAGTAAAACAGTTCACTGTACCTATCCAGGGATGTCCAAAGGACAGATTCAGGTGTACTCTCCAGTCCAACTGGTGAATCTGGACATTTTGAGGCAATGTTATAATTGCCTCATGTACACAGACAACCCTCTCCTCCTTCCTCCAAACACTATTACATGCAAGAGATGCAATAATGCAGCCAAACTGGAGGCTAAGCTCTCTCATCCCAAGACTGGACCAGGCAGTAAAGAGGAGAAGGGAATTACTTGCATCACATCACCAGTCTCACATAGACCTATGAAACCAGCACTGGCAAAAAACACACATAAATACACAAAAACATACTTGGGGGCTCTAAATATAAATCTGCAAAAGCAACAGAGACCTCCAAAGCAGACATCCAAGCGACCCCCCCCAACACAAACCATGAAACACATACTTCACAAAACCAGTGTGCCATGCAATCACAGCCCTTAAGGCAAAATAACATACCCAACACACTAGTAATAGGTGATTCTATAGTCAGGCACACTGAAGTCCCACTCACTAGGCTGAACAAGAAGAAGGTTACTGTTATCTGCCTGTTGGGTGCCAGGATCCGCCACATAACACAAGCACTCAGGTCACTTCAGAACAAGCACAAATATGACTCTGTCATTGTCCATGTTGGTGTGAATTACCTGAGCCGTACCTCCTTCTACTACATGAAAAGAGACATGGAGGAGCCCTCTAATCACGTAGCCCAGGCCGGTATGATCCTGACCCTGAGTAGCATCCTGCCCTCACCAAGAATGATACCACAGTATAGAGACAAAATTATCAATTTCAACAATTGGCTAAGCTTATGATGTCATTCAAACGGGATCCAGTGTCTGTCAGCCTGGGATGACATGCTCAACAGGCCACGCTGCTTCACTAGAGGTGGCTTGCACCTTTCACCCTTAGGCTTTCGAATTCTGGCCAAGGCTCTTGCCACCCCCATACTGCCTTGTTTAGGTAAGGTTCAAAAGACAAACCCACCACCATAAATAGCACAAGTAACAAAAAACTGAGGGTAATGCTACTCAGTGCCAGAAGCCTAAACCTAAAAATGCACACACTCGAGGCACTCCTCAGTATGGAGAAAACTGATATGTGTGCAGTAACAGAAACCTGATTTAAGGCTTCAGAGAGCACCCCAGTACTACCAGGCTACAACTCATGCCATACATTTCAGCCACAAAACCCGGCCCAAAATACAAAAGGTGGGGAGTATCCATATTCATCAAGGATACCCACACCTCCAGGTTAGTAGCACAGCACGATGCTTCAGAGATCATCCACGTGCAACTAACAACGGGCAAAACTGCTATTCAAATTATAGCTTGCTACAGATCAACCAGCATGTCCCAGGACCCCCACTCCGCATTCCTGGAAACACTGGGAAACATAAAGGTCCTACCAAACACCCTGATATTGGGTGATTTCAATTACCTAAACATTAACTGGGAGAACTACTCAAGTACAAACTCCCTTGCCCAACATTTCTTAGAATTTATAAACTCAAACATTCTGGATCAACTGGTCAACACCCCCACCAGAGGTGACAACATATTGGACCTGGTCATCACCAACATGGGTGACCGATGTTCCACACCGGATGTCAACCCCTTGTTGGTTAGATCTGACCATAAACTAATCACTCTGGATATCCACCTTCTGCCACCACCCCCGGTCAATGAAACCACCGTGAAAAACTTTTCAAAAGCAAACTTCACATTACTTAAGACTGAGGTGGGAAGTTTCAAAGCCCCCATGCTGAAGGATAACGCTGTCCAAGTTGCAAAATCCTTTACTAATGCACTCTATGGGCACCTACAAGAATGCTTGGATCATGCTATCCCAAACAAAACCAAGACTCACTCCTCCAAGAAAAGGAAACCAGTCTGGTGGACCCCTGCCATAAACAAGCTATGCAATAGAAGGAGGAAACTAGTACAGAAAAGAGTAAAATCCCAGGAAGGGAAAACATCTCTGATCAGTATCAGCAAGAAACTATGTTCCCTCATAAAATCATCCAAGGCTAGCTTCGAAAGAAAAATTGCCATGGACTCCAAAGATAACCACAAGGCATTCTTTAGCTATGTCAAGAATCTAAGTGGCAATTCTCGGATCTGCTTGGAGTTAGTGCAGAATGGTACAAAATACACTGAACCGACTGATATAGTCAACATTCTGGCAGACAGGTTCAGTGCAAACGTCACCCCCGTCTCACCCCCAAAAGCACCCATAACTATACCAGAAGAATGTAGTGCCCCTGAATTCACAGACACTCAGGTTAAAACAGCCCTCTCCAGGGCCAAAAACACAGCATTAATGGGACTGGATGGTGTCCCAGGCTGCATCCTACATGAGCTCAAAGATGAACTAACCCCTCACCTAAACACACTGTTTAAACTCAGCCCCTCCACAGGCTATGTGCCCACAGAGTGGCACACAGCAACGGTTATTCCGGTACACAAAGGTGGAGCCACAACGGACCCCTGGAACTATCACCCTATAAGCCTGACTAGCTTGGTTTGCAAGGCTATGGAGCACATCATCATGGATCTCATTAACAGAGACATTGGGAACCTCCAAACACTGGACCCTACCCAGTTCTGCTTTATTAAGGGCAGATCATGCCTCCTAAACCTGGTGGACTTTTTTGAGACAGTTACCAAAGCTATAGATGAAGGAAAGGTGGCTCACACAACCTACTTTGACCTTGCAAAGGCCTTTGACACCATTTCCTACTCAGGTATTATAACAAGCTCACCAGCCTGAACATAAACACCTACGTCACGAGATGGGTTGCCAACTGGCTCATGGACAGAACCCAAATGGTAAGAGTTGTGGGAGCTAGGTCTGACTCTAAACCAGTTACAAGTGGCATTCCCCAGGGCTGAGTCCTAGGACCCCTCCTGTTCGGCATATACTTCTCAGAGGTACAGGCAAGCACAGGAGGACTATGGCTGACCAAGTTTGCAGACAACTGCAAACTAGGGACTGTAATTGACTCTCCAGCTGACACAGACATCCTCCAAAAGGGTCTCACTGAGACAGATACCTGGTGTCAAAACCATGGCCTTAAGCTAAATGCCAAAAAGTGCATAGTCATCCCCTATGGAAAAAAAAAGTACCCACAAACTATCACATAGGTGGTAGCCCCCTAAATATGGAAGACATAATAAGGGATCTGGGGACCTAAGATAGTAACCTCTCCTTTGATAATCACATTGCCAAAGTGGTTAGAAAATCCTTCTATGTGGCCCACCAAATCACAAAAGGGTTTGCATCCAGATCGAAAGAGGTCATTGGGCCCCTCTATACATCACTCATCAGACCCATCATAGAGTACAATGCCCCATTTGGGATGTATCTTACAAGACACCTGCAACAACTGGAAACACCACAGAAGTACCTCACCAAGAGGATCACTGGCCTCAAGCAGATTCCCTATGCAACTCGACTGAAGAAGCTCCAGTTGTACTTGGTTGCATACCGCCTACTCAGAGGTGATCTCTGCCTGACATACAAGGCCATGTCCAACCCAGAATTGATGGACATGCTCCACCTAAAGAAAACCATATTCCCTCAAATCAAATGCTCCAGGGATCTAAACCTCAGCACAATAATAAATAGGATGTGCTGGAGGGATAGATTCCTATCCCAGAGACTTCCCATGCTCTGGAACAAGATTCCACTGTATATTAGGCAGAGCTCCTTGCTAACCCTCTTCAAGAGAATCCTTGACGAGTGGATGGGAATCAGAAAGTTTACCCCAGGGATCACTTCAATGGCTCTGCTGGACAGCGGCACAGGGAACTAATCTAAGGGAGTGGCGAAAGCCAACATATTCCGGCTAAGCTTATAAATGCCTTCGGGCAGATAGCCTAGTACCTACCTATGAGCCTATGAACAACAAATACTCTAACCCACTACAGAGGTATTAAAACTTCATTGCATTGAGGCTTCACCACCTCACATCCTCCAACACAGACTGTAGTGTCCACTCCCCTCTTCTTTATATAAATTAACACCAAGATCACTGTATCTTGGAGTAAGGGAACACTATGAAGTACCACAACCTTGGACTTAATATAATCCCTGTATTTATACTTTCTGTCTCATTAGTCTAAGGACCAATGGCAAAATTCCTAGTTTCCAAGCCTTCCCAATTATTTACAAAAATAGTATTGTGTATTTATAGTAAGTCAACAGGTGGTACACTTGACTTTGATGCAAAACGCTTGGGTTCTTTTCTCACATTTTTGCAATACTGACACTGCAATGCAGCATAAGGGGCTACATAATTTCTGAATGTGCTGTCCTTCAGCTGAGATTAAACTGAGTCCCCATCTGCATGAGTTGGTTGTAGCTCAGTTGGAAATAAAAGGTCCCATGGCATTTATCACAAAATGGAGAATTTAATAAAGCTTACACAGACATTTTATATGTGTAAGCATAGTGGCATGGTGCTTACATGGAAGTAAGCAGATGTGTGATCCAGTAAACAGTGCGAGGGCGTGCATGAGCGTGCAAACACAGAAGTAGCCATGGCATGCAAATCACCTGATAAGCATGTGAAATGAAAGCAAATGAGGGTGTTGGAGTGATCCAGCAAGCAGATAGGCAGTGCTGCAGATCCCGTGTCAGTGACCAAAGTGTACACGGAAATTTTCCGTGTACATGAAATAAAAAAGAGAACAGGGGCTGTAAAAGTCCGGCTATGTGCAAAACTATGCCCTGTATGTCCAAAACATAATGGAAAATACTATAAAATAAATATCTTTTTAATACTCATATTACGTTTGTGCGGTGCACAGCAGTGTGAAAACATATTGTTATGGAAACAAATTAAAAATTGTATAAAAGAAGAGAAATAATCATGTGACAATAATACATTATAAGACCTTACATGGAGTATGTACAATGGTAGACTGCTGTGGCTGCTAAGGAGGCAGGCCCTGGAGCCATGTAGTTTCCAGATATTAAGCATGGATCTGTATGCAAATGAGCTGGGTTTACTGAATAGCAAAAATGGATATCCATGGCCATGGCCCCATCTGTGTAGGCCCAGAATCATGTTGGTGTCTGCAGAATAGATAGCTGACATCAAAAGGGGGTGTGTCCGCATCTGTTTAAGCTCATTGTAGTTAAGCAGTGCCCGTTTGCACGGCGCACTGCTGAGCTGAGCAGGGGTGTGTACCAGTGCTGCTAAGCATGGTTTACCCTCGGTGTGTTTGAACATGTTTGAGGGGTTTTGAGCATGTTTGCACAGCATGCCACTGTTCTGAGTGTGCATGTCCATGAGCGTGTGTCTTTTAGTGTTCAGCATTGTTTATATTTGCAGTGTGGGTTTGTGCACAACGCCTCAGTGCTTAGCAGGGGAAAAAAAGCCTTGGAAAGCCAATCATATATAAATTACTGATGACCCCTGTACCACTTAAACTGGGGCATTAAAACATTTAATGATGTACTTGACAGTTGGACTGCATCATAGGTAGCCAATCACACAGGCTGCACCTACAGCAGAGCACTATAAAGTTGCATACCCCCTACAATCTGATTTCACCCCAATACTCAGCACCAGTGGAGTACAAACATGGGATTTTTAACTAAAGCAATGCTAGGGGCTGCTGCAGCTCTGCTACATCTGTATGTACTAGATGCTGAGGTCAGTGCTGATGCTGCTGCAGACAATAGGCCTAGACTGGAAAGGGGAAGAGTGTTCAGGCCAGGGCAACCTTCCAAGAACTACATGATCTGGAGATTGTAGAGTGCTACAGGGTGGACGGGGACATACTACATGGACTCACAGAGCTCTGCCACCCTCAACTCAGACCTAGAGCCAACAGAGGAGAACCCATCCCAGTGGAAACAAAGGTATGTATAGCCCTTAGGATACTAGCCATAGGTACTTTCCAAAGACCAGCTAGGGACATGATGGGTATCTCACAGGCATCAACATCCAGGGTACTTCACCACTTCCTGGATGCTATCCTAACACATGCCAGTGAGCACATTTATTTACCCCACACCCCTGAGGAGAGGACTAGCAGTATGAGATTCTTCTACCATGTAGCACATTACCCTGAAGTACTAGGTGCCATAAACTGCACTCATGTACACATCAGAGCACCACCCATTGAGGAGGGTAGGGTCTACGTTAACTGCAAGGGGTATCACTCCATCAACTGCCAGGCTGTTTGCAATGCCCATGGCATTATCATGAGTGTGTTTTCTGTCAGCTCTGGCAGTTATGACACCCATATCTGGCACGCATCACAGCTGTACCAGATGTTTGCCAGGAAGGACATCCCATATGGCCGTCTACTGGGGGATGCTGGCTATGCACTGGAACCATGGATGTTGACACCCATCAGAAATGCACACCCACCCACCGAAGAATGCCATAATGAGGCACACGCACAAACTAGGAACATCACAGAGCATGTGTTTGGGCTGCTCAAGTCACAGTTCTGGTGCCTAGATATATCTGGTGGAGCCCTGCAGTATTCTCCAGCCACATATGCACAGATGTTCAAAGTATGTGGCATGCTACACAATATCATCCTGTGGAAACAGCTGCAACAGGATCATCAGAGGAAAAGGACACACAGTCCCCCACCAGTGCCTAGGTTCCCACAGCCACACCCACAGGGGGACTTGGAGGAGGTACCACCGGAGAATTTCCCTCTAGGCAGATATAGGCATGCCCAGTATGCCCTGGCATTGGCCAAGAGACAATGCATAGCACATGTACTGAGAACTTAGGGTCCTAGGGACTGACGGCTTACTCTGATTCACATACATAGTAAAAAGATGCCAGCCAGACCACAGAACCTGTACCTAACCAGGTATTGGCTGAGTACTGCATGCATCAGACAGAGTCAGCCCTGAAACACAGGTCTCTCAACTGCTGTATTCAGAAGGTAAGTCACTATCCTATACAAAAAAAAACATACAGGTTACTAGACTATGGTAGCATATGTATGGACCTGCTGCATGCATGCAAGGGAATAGAGTGGACTACAGTGGTACTTGCAGAAAACTAATAGCCACGTGGGACAGCAGGTACCCTGTCCAATACTGGGTGCCCCATAATATGTATTAGGCCACATGGTTGGAAACCCCACTGCATTATGCAAGGGAAATGCCAAACAGTGGGGTCATAGGACAGATGCACATCTGTCAATGCCAGAGTCCCCTACCAACACACCAGTAATCCCATACAACTGCAATAACAGTATGTTTGCAAGGATATATTAGCAGACCACACAATTCCAGGGCTGTCACAAAGAACTTGGCCACATTTTGCATTTTCCACAAAACGCAGGGGTCACAGTGTATGTCTGTATGCTGTTGATAGTGTGAGGAATTAAACCTCACTTTCTGGAGGCTGGTGTGGCTCATTGGGCTAAGTTCATTAGCATGGCTGATGGAGCTGATGGCTTGAAGCTGGCCGCACCTACAAGTTTTGC
>NC_056737.1:1632859504-1632984504 GCF_019279795.1 Protopterus annectens
GCTGAGCTATGTCCATGTGTCTGATGCCCTACTCCAACCAGATGTTCCAGCACAGACAATGTGTAGTGAAAGACTGACACTGTCTCAACCCACCATCTGTCCACTACATCAGTGAAATGATCCTTGGCATTACCAATGCAGTGGAGGCAGTCACTGATGTCAGACTGTGCTGCATCCATAACCCTGAGTATCTGTCTGGTGTTGAATTCGGAATGTGCCTTTGACTCCATGATGGACCAAAACATGTGTTGAGTGACCTGTGATGTGACACCTGTGAAAGGTGGTGGATGGGCAGCAGCCCTTCTTCATGCACCCTATCCACTCTGCCTGTGTGGAGCTTCACCAGTTCTCTAGCTATGGCCAGTGTGTACACTCATTGATGACATAGTTGCCACACTGTCCTGTTCAATGTCGCCACCTTCTGACTCTCCGATATCTGTGCCTTCAGGGGACAATGGGGGAGGAAGTGGGATGTCAACCCCTGGGACAGATTCAGCCCCCAACAACCCCATCTGTGCCTCACTATGGCCACCATCATCATCAGAGGCCAATGAGACCCTGACATCAGGTTGTCAGGGGGAAAGACTCCAACCCCTACGTTCACCTGTGAGGAGGAAAACAAAATCAGTACATTACTACCTGCACTATTATGTATGGTAATCCACACAGACACATACAGATGAGGAGCCACGATTGCATTACACATCCCACATCTTATTTCTGATTCCATGTACAACACACAAACACACAACATACACAGACAAGACAGGCCCTTTATAGCATGCACTGCAGCTACAGCTGGTTAACGTTGCCAGTATAATATACATGTGAGGTAAGCAATATGACAGTGTATCTGATAGACCTTCAACTAAAACCCTGTGCACCTTTCTTGAGCATAATATGCCAGTTGTCGTATCACTGCCTCAGATATGTACCGTCTCCCTATTGTGTATGAACAGGCATCTTCCAGTGATTGCCTCCTGTAATGCAGGCTGCATAGTCCTGCTTAACAATAAGTGCAAATGTGTTAATGTTCCTGCAAATACACTGCTGTGATTACCTATTCTATGCACTTTAGTTTTCTGCTCTGAAATGACACATACAACTATTCTACTCTGGCTAAGCATAACAGTTGTGCCTAGTGCAACATTGCAGCCATTAACATTCTTAGGGTATATATGATCTGTAAAACAACAGTATCACACTTACCAGGTACAGGACCTTGGACTCTGGCCACACCTGATGTACCTATGAAAATATGAGGGAGAGGTATTGTCAGTAATACCAAATGTTGCATTGTTACAAGGTAATATGTGAGTATATCCAAATGTAAGTAGGTAATGTGTTACTGCCTACATTGCTGACAGTCTGAGTATGTGTGCACAAATGTGCATTAAAACCAACCTTCCCAATGCAGATAGACCTGACGCTCATGTACTGGTGTGCAGAGCCTGCCACCATGACTGATACAGTATTACACTGATGAACATAGTAAGCTCACCTGGATATTCTTCTGATGTGGACACTGTGGCACCCACCTCCAGGATGTATGGGGTGATGGATGACTAGGAGCTGGTGGTTTATTCCAGGTTTTCCAGGAATTCCTCTGGCCAAGAGTGGTTGTTCTGTTGCAGGCCCTCCACCAGTGGCATCACAGTCCCTGGCCACAGCAGCTGCTCTTTGCCATGCAGCATTGACCACATATGTGGCCTGGTGTCAGACCCGCTTGTAGGTCATGTCCTGTTCACCAATCTGGTTCACAACCATGATGAGGTCAGCCCACAGTGCTGCACATTGGTCACAATGTTGGAAACTCCTGGAAAAGAAGGATGTGATGATCCAGACTGAGGCCATTCAGGATAGCATTATTTTCTGCAGCTGTAAATAGTGGATGCCTCCTGAAGTACATCGTTCCTGAAAGACAAGAGGGGAACACATCACAGGACCAGATACATGGACATCTACTATGTGCGGACCCTGCACAATCAAAATGGACTACACTATCCACCGCTCCCTCACACGCCATACACCACAGTCTATCAACTATCTACATGACAGTAGCAATACTGGTTATGTCCCTGTGTACCATGACAGAGTTTGCTGTATGTCTCTATACCCATCACTGCAGTCTACTGTGGTGTGTACCCTACAGACAAAGTCCCACTGCTATGCCATAAAGCCACTGTCAGACAAATAGCTGTGTGCCATTAGAACAACTATATGGGGACAGTCCTGCAACACCAGTGTGCCACAGAGACTGACAGCAATGCAAAGTTGCTGTATAATATCTTCCCTGTAGGCATCATACCTCTACACTACACAGATGTTCCAAAATGTGAACATTTGCCTCATAGATATGGTCTTTTTGGCACACACATGTGGATGCCTGACAAATGGTTGGCCAATCATTGATGGTTGTTGTCAGAATATAGAGAATCTGGCTGTCACATGCCAGACCCTTCAGAAAACACTTATGCTACAGTAATATCTGTTAGTCTAGTCATACTCTTACTTTGTATGGTCAATACGTATACTCTGTCACTGAGTTTGGGCCTGTGTCCCCACCACTATTTATGGCTATGACCTGAATTCCTGCTTTAGGAGGTTGACAGGTATGTTAGCCATAGGTCTCAAGCAATGAGATACAAATGTCAACAAAATAGTGACCTAGCCAGAGTACATCAGGGACAGTCAGGGATATCTTTACAATGTCAGAACTATTTTTGTATGACATTGACAGACTGAGAGAAGGTGAGTTACAGTACATCATTTGATATTACAGCTGTGTACACCCTTACTTACTGTCAATATGTCTAATTCATAATCCACTAGCTTTCCTACAATAGCCGAGCATTGTAGGAGGGAGTATCAGGGGCAGAGCTGTGATTTGATTCAAAGCAGTGACAGTTGAGAGGCATGCCTGTAGCTGGTGGACAGCAGAGTATCACCGACATGTCAATGCCATAGATGAAGTACAGGCCTACTGTTGTAATCCCTAATCCCCATACCTCTATCCTCCCATCTGCATCCCATTATATGGGGATGTGTATTACATACCTGATAGAGTGAAGTAATCCTATTTGAACCAGAACATCTGCAAACAGCTTGCAAAACCATTGTCTGTCTGAGTAAAGCAACATACAGACCTGTTCCACATAGCAGTTGATTGCCTTTTGTAGGTAATGCTCATTAACAGGTAATTGCCTTTGCAACAATCTGTGGCTCAGACTTGCTAATTGCATCTAAAACAGCTGGGCTGCTCTTTCATTAGCCAATGACATGGCAACACGGTACAATATTTAAGGGCTTTGTGTAGGCCTTGGCTCTTTTCCTGGTCTCTGAGATGGAAATTAAAGAGGTCTGGAGACTACAGCATCACAGAGGGTAGGTACAAATAATGTCCACTGTTGAGATTTTTAAGGTATGTCCACAGTTTTGCTTGATATGTTTGGCCATTGTCCCATGACATGGTGATTATCTGGCAGTTCAGTGGTAAACATTATGGGTTGTGGTCAGTAAGGAGAGAGAGACATGTGAGTGTCAGACATCATACCCATCAGAACATGCATGCAGATGTGGTAGCTTCTATTCTATCAGCTAACTATCTTTGTAGGGGCAAACTGTTGAACATGTCCCTATCACTGGACCTTTACCCCACCACCCTGTATGTATGGTTTTGTCTTGATCCCTTGTTCTAGGGAATTGTGAGGTATAGTAGGTCTGTAGCAGCTAGCTTAGCATACAGCTATGCATGTTCCAGGCTGCTGCTGCAGTCTAGGACATATAGGGGGAGTGTTAACACTTTGAAAGACAGCAAGCAAGACAACAAGCTGTACATGTAACTGAGGCAGCAGTGTCAGCTCTGTCATTAGAGCAGAGCCAGGGTAAGGGTACCCCTTACAGTACACTCGATGTGTGTGCTTAAAGCACATCTGTTATGTAACAGTGCCAATCGAAGAGTAATAGGTGACATATAGTTAGACTATACAAATATGTGCAGTGTATCCCTGCCTACAGGCCTTTGTCTTGCAAACATGGGTAGCGGTTAATTTAGTAGCAGCAACCTATGTGGGTTAAAATTGCATGACTCAGTCATTACTTGATTTGTTCACAACAATGTAATTGAAGTGCAACACACTGGATTCGAACCCAGGACTGTGGTTGGCAAAATGTATTTTATACAAGGCATCTAACAGACTGAGCTACCAAATCAGTGCTGCAGAAAGTGTATTTGCAAGATATATGTGCACAGATACAGTCTGTGACACATGTTGTCTGCATCCATCATTATGTGCATGGCTTTCAGAGGTAGTTGTTCTGCAGTAGGATCCCAATTGTACACATCTTCTTTGGCATTGCTGCTTTAGCAGGTGTGTTTAAAGATGTTGTTGATAAAAGGGCACATTTACCTGCTATCCCAGGCCTCAACTAGATTTATTATTATTTATTTGGCTGTGTACTGGTGTACTTTATGCATCAGAGTCCCAGGGAAACTCCCATTTATCCCATTAGATGTACTTGTAGTCAGTCATTGTCATTCAGTATGTTTTGCTGGAAACACCTGCTTTAATTAAGGGCTGAGTGGACTAGTGGACTAATGCACTCTGCAGTAGTTGACAGGGGCCAGGGATCGAAATGTGGCAGAGCTTATTATTTTGTAGATGTGCCTAACACTGTGAGAAATGAATAAGATCATTAAGGCACATTAAAGCAAATTTATGTGGGTTTGCGCATCATGCTTAGCTCCACGAAACCCTGTACTAATAATTTAAAAAGAAAAGAAAAAGGGGTCAGAGGACAGTGGTGAAAGGGGGGCAAGCAGGGGGAAACTTACTGAAAGGCAGGTAGGGATGTGCATCAAGGGTGTAGGAAAGAACCATAGCTTTCCATTTCTTGTACAGCAACAACTGTATATTTTTACAGATTTTGTACTTGAATTTGGACACTCAAAACCCAGAGGGAGGGGTGAGGGCAACATATATGTATTGTCAAGCCAATTGGACCTACTTAGTTGTGTCCAGTGGACAACTGCAAAATGGAGAGCTATGTATGGGGTGATATGTTTGTGATGCTGTGCACTGGCCCAGTAATCAAGTAGCCTCAATCCTCACCACTAGCACCAGTGAGGGGCATTCACATTGGGAAGGATAACAAGTACAAACACAGTAAAGTAAAATTTCCCTTAAGAGCACACAGAGATCACAGTCAGTCTGGCGCTGGATTCTCCCTTTCTCTCCAGATCCCCAATAAGACTCCCCACTGGCACTGTTATAGGGTACAAGTCTCAGCCTAGTGGTCAAGCTAAAACCTCTAGCACCCTCTCTGTCCAACCAGTGCTTCGTGTCCCTGTCCAAGTAGCTGACACACACACACACACACACACACACACACACACACACACACACACACACACACACACACACACACACACACACTTTAAAATATGACTTATATACAAACACACAGACACTCCTGGGGAGGGCTGGCACAGGTTCTCTAGCTATGCCCCTTCCTGCCAGACTATAAGTTAGTAATCCATTGCCAACAACCACTAATATCAGCTACTAATAAGACCCTTACCAAAGGGTGTCCAATTTTACTGTGCAATATTATTATTATCCAATTAGTAAGTATGTCGAACAGCAAGGCTTATTGGAGTGGCTTGGACAGTATCACTATATACAGACAATGTACTCTAGAGCTTAAATTATCTCTACACAAAACAGTCACAGTTGAAAGGTTTAAAATATTTAATAATAAATAATAAAACCACAAGACAAATCTCCTCAATTCACCACACTTCTAGTCAAAAGTTCAGACACAGGAAGTTTAAAACAATAGTTTAGGATAGTCTGACACAAATATAGAAAACAGCTTGTCTAATCTTACTATTTTCTATCTATTTCTAAAAGAAATACTAAAGTCTAAGATGCTACTTACATACAAAGCAAGCAAGTGCTGGTGATGTTGTCAGTTCTGAAGACCAATGCAAAATGCTATCTCTTTCTCTCTGAGATCTCTTAAATTGATAATACATCACTGCTGACTCATTATAGATTACATCATTCTTGACACTTCTCTGGTTCCCAGGCTAACATAAACTCAGAGTTTAACATATCTTTGTAATCTTGCACCTGCAGGAAGCCACAGCAATAAAAGACATTTTACATGTAAAATCTAGTAATTAACTGTTGTCCTAAGACAATAGGAAGAATTCCTTCATATAGACATCCTGTCTCTGAGTTTGAGAGCAAACAGTCATAAAATACTTTACTTTATCAGTTTTCTTCCAGCAGGGTGCACTGTGGTTACATTTTTAAAGTTCAGAATATATAACACAGTTTTTCATACATTTCATTTTCTTAGATTTGTAAAACAGCCTTTAGATTATATTAATTTACAATGACATAGAATTATCTACAAAATTCTATCTAGAAGGGCTGGCAGCTTTTCAGTTTTTCACAATTTTTTTTTTTTTTTTTTTTTTGGGACAGGTGCCCATTTTTTTAAGGAGAGAGTGGATTTTTGGAGAAGGGATGTATGTACATGTGGGAGGTAAGTTGGGTAGGAGAGGTTGCATTTGCAGACAGACAAGACAGCATACAGGGGTGGTGTGTGACACATGAAGGAGGTAATCACCTTAGATGGGGGAGGGTGTTGTGGAATCAGAGATGCATGTCCTCTCAGATGGCAGCAGCATAACTGACATCCCCACTCATGGACAGTCAACACTGCTCCTTCACTGCCCCGAAGGTGACTGTGTTAGAGGCTGGGCACCCGGGCCACCAGGCCCCACTAGGTTCTCAGGTCTGCCCTCAGTCCAGGACAGTCATTGTTCATAGCTCCTATGCACAATCCTATGCACCATGGTGGGTAGTTGATCTTGAGTGACTATCGCCCTTCCACCACCACTCCCAGAAGGGACAGCTCCCCATCCTCTGAAGCGGTTCCACCTGAGGCTTATGCAGGGACAGCAGAGGGGGCACCACTGGCCTGGGTCTCAGATGCGCTGGTACCTGGTGCCACGGCTGGCTGAGGTATGGTAGGTGGATCAGCAGAAACAGGCCTACCCTGTCATGCTATGCTGATAGAGGTATAGCAATGTATATAGGTTAGTTATGAACAAAACATTTTGTTAGTTATACCAGCATGCCAGAACAATAGAAATAACCCATTAAATATCAATGCATATTATATGGAACACAACAATAAATAACATAACAGTCAGTATATTAACAGCATGTCAGTAACAGTTACAGCACAAGGCCAACAGTATAGGTAATTCAACAAGATATTTTAATATGCAACCATTATAATACATAGCAATAATGAAACACATGCCCCAAAATAAAGTTTAGAGAACCACATATGTTAATAGTAAACCATAACCAATGAATAATAATAATAAATTTAGATGAAGCTAAGGGGTGGAGAGAGAGACAGAAACACAGTCCAATAATATCAGTATAGACTATATAGTTTACAACAGTACTGCTATCTACTCTACAGGTCTGTCCTTCCTTTATGTAAAACAGCACCCTATAGCTGCTGTGGCATGCACATACCTCTCAAGCTATCCGCATGGGATAGTATGGGCCAAGTAGTAACACCTGCAGGTACACAACTACAGGGAGCACTTACACATCAGGTGGACCTATATAACTACCAAGGTGTGCTATGGACTGATGTAGTGTTACTGTGCTATTGACATAATCATGTCGATGATGCATCTGTAACAGAGGGATTATGCAACAATAATTACATTCAATGACAGTGTGACACTTGAGAGACATGTATGTGTACAGTACAGAGAGTAAACAACTATCATGCCTTGCTTCACAGGCATGGGGATAGAACTTCAGCAAACTTTCACAGACACTCCAGACATACAGCCATACCAAGATTATACATTTTATTTATTTTCTTTTCTTTTATTATTATTATTATTGTATTTTTTGCCTTTATTTTATGAAGACTTATCACATTCCTGTTCAATGCTGTTAACAGTCTGTTACATCTAAACACACAAATTATTTACTCATAATAAGGACTACCTTACCCATTTACTTGTATTTCCTGTGGAGATAACATCTGTCATCAGTACGTAACTGATTCAGTAATATTTATTACTTCATGGCACTGGATCAGAACCCTTGTCTGTGTGTGGCAAAATGTACTTCATACAGAGCATTTAACAAACTGAGCTAATGAGCCACTGTTAATTACTGACTGACTGATGTTTGCTTAGAGCTCACCTGGAAAAATATGACCTGGTAATAGTACAACAGTTTTATACTAGACTGCAGTGATAGTTGAACACACATGCATGAGATTCATGCATTACAGAGATATTAGGTAAACTATACATTACTACATAGAATACAGGTGTACACAATATACTGTTACTGGTTGGAAATATCTGTGAAGTCTACAAACCATATCAGATTATTGGGTTGGCATCCTCACCCATATACAGTTGCAGATAGTAAATTTGCAATCTACAGCTATTACACTGTCATACTTGCCTGCAGCACCGTACCTTGGTGCCTAAATGCATATAGCTGAAATGCAATGGTTAACACAAGACAATCCTGATATATACAATATACCTTGGGTGTTAATGCTATTGCTTCAGATGTTATTGCAGAACAGGTGTCATAATGCATTTCTTGTAATACAGCTCTGAATCTACAGTTATTGCATAACACTCTTTATTAGCCTTACCTTGAGGCAGGTAGTGGCATTCTTTTGTGTTTTTATTTTAGAGCAGTTGTCACGATCAATTTCATGCAAAACAGCCCTAATTACACACATACTGCACAACACAGCTTTATTAGTGGTACCTTCATGCAGTTACTGGTATAGTTTTGAGTCTTTATTGCACTGCAGTTGATGTAATGCAGGTGATGCAATATAGCTATAATTCCACAATTATTTCAGTAAAAACTTTCTTTCATTTACTTTATCATGGTTAATGCTTTAGTCTTCCTTGTTTATTGCACTATAGTTGGCAGTAGTCACTTATTGCAGTACAGGTCTATGTTCACATTCATTGCAATACACAAATCTTTACAATATATACCTATTGGCAGTTAATGCTTTACTCTTTATTGCTTATTTGACTATAGATTGCAAATTAATCTGTGCTCACCACACTCACAGCGCAGCTCTAGAGACAGAAGCACACCATTATGCATACCTGTCTATGAAACATTCAGATTAGGTATTGGTAAAACAATGGTAACGGTACTTACAAACTTGTGGAGCATTCCCAGCCCAAGTTTCCTGGACCCAGGTGTCAAGAAGATACCCCTTCCGACGCTTTGGGTTGTCATAGTGATGACAGACCTGCTCACCTGTGCTAGGGATACCTGTAGCACTGGCGAGATTGCTTGCCAACTGGTTCCAGGCCTCTGTCTTGCACCCTGAGCCCTGGAATTGCGCCTGCAGCAGCCGGTCATCATGGTCTTTCACCAGGAGTCCAACCATGACCTCGGACTCCAGAATGCCCAATCGCTGCTTCTGAAAGTGCGTGCCCTCTCCAAAATCTGGCATAGTTACTGCATAGTTCAAACTCCAACTGGTTATGATGTATTCCCACTTGCTGAGCTTAATATAGCCTGTTTTCTCATCCTTACATGCCATTGGGCAATTTTTAAAAATGCGGTGTGCCACTTGGCATAGTTCAAACCAGCACAGATGAGCTAAGCAGTGCTTAAACTGGCAATCCTTAGCAGTGCTTAGCAGTCGCAAACCACCTAAGCACAGCCAAGCAATGGCAAGCACTGGCAAGCAGTGCAAAAACAGAGATTGTTTAAGAAGTGCTAAGCAGGGCTTAGCAGAGCTTAGCTGAGAGCAGCACATCAAGATTGAAAAATAATCACAATAATTTGTCTTTGGAAGCTAACTGCTTAATTTCCCTTTCGTGTATTCAAACTGTGCACCTAAAGCTGTAACTCTAACCACTTGGCTACATGGATATGTGGAATGCTGCTATACTTTTACATATACCTCTAAGCTTATTTTAAGCACTGTTAAGCACATCACTGCACAGACCCACTAAGCTATGCTTAACTTGACCTTTGAATCACAAAATAAATGCATCCATTTGTCTGGCCTATGTCAATTGCTGCACTTTGTGCCACACCGAGCAAACTTGAAAAAAAAATATATATGCATTAATATAAATTACTTGGACAGTGCAGGGGGTGTGTTACTCATCTGTGAACACAGTTAGTCACACAAACTGATTCAATAACCGTGTTCCATGGCTCTCCCTCAGCAACATGCCATCATTAATATGCATGGTGTGCTACTGAGGGGGAACCTCGTACATGGACATGGTAACTTCTGTGTAGGCTCTACACTATGCCTATATGGATTTTATTAAATCTGGGGGGTTACATTTTTTTACTTTCTTTCCTTTCTTTTCCATGCATTATAAGAATACTTTTTATATTTTTCTTTAAAATGCATTCACCATACTGTCCAATTTTCATTGAACTCTTTCATATTTATATAATGTTTCCAAACATACAGTAAGTTTTTTTTCTTTTTACTAGATCCAGATCTTTTTCATTAATTCTTTTAATTCCTTTTCTTACCTTAATATATTCTTCATTTTCTTGTATTTTAATCCAAATCTCTATATTATCAGAAAACCCATTATACTTAATTCCTTTCTGTTTAACTTTTAAAGTTTCTGAAATTAAAAAAAATCTATTTCACTTTTAATCTCATTTCTCTTATATGTCCAATGCTTATTTTCCCATAACTTTAACTTACTGCTCCTCATAATTTCAGTAATTATGTTAACATCACAATTATTCTTTTTTTCTCTTAGATTACAATTAAAATCTCGTTATTATTATATTCATATTTGCACATACATAATTAAGTATACTTTTCAACATAATCTCTCTTTGTTTTTTGTAACATATGCATATAAAGCTACAACTCTATATACATATTTTCTGTCTTATGTCAAACACTGTTATTCTACCTGTTTTAACTATTGCAACATCTAATAACTTAACATCTTTTTGACATAAGATACATATGCCTGAACATGTTTCTTTACCTATATTCCAAATAAAAGTACCAGTCCAAAGTTTTTTGTTTGTGTTCTTTCTTCATTTGTTAATAGTCGTATATCCTCTAATATTATTACTTCAGCATCTTTTCCAGCACATCATTGCAATATATTAATTGTTCTCTTAGTGTTTTTCAAGCTGTTAATATTTAAGCCTAATAGTCTCAGATTTAAAGAACATTTATTATGAAATAATTCATAATCTTTATCTTTCTTATTTTCTGTAAACATTATGTTTTAAAATTTTCTTTTCCTTTCCCTAACTCTTTTTCCTATCAAATTCTTTTTACCTTTTACTTTGTGCCATTAAGACTCCTCTTCAGTTGTCTCATCTGTTTCTTCTTCTTTTTCCTTATCTCTTTCTTTACCTTTATGTATAATGTATAACCTCGACATTCTTTTCATCTGTTGTACTTGTTCTTGTGTCACCATTTCTTCTATTTCTTTCTCCTGTATAAATCCATTTTCACCTTATTGTATGCCTACTTCACATTCTAACCGTGAGTGTCCAATATTGCCACATTTCTTGCATTTTAAATTACATTGTTTTGCATTATGTCCTGTATTACCACACAGATCATTTTTTTTCTTATCACATTCATTAATCAAATGATCATCTTTTCCACAAAAATAACAAGTCTTTCATTGCCAATTCAATATACATCCAAAAGAACCAACTCCACAAAAAACATAAGCTCCACAAGGAAAGAAACACCACTCAAAGGACTAGATGATTTATTTTATTAACACACTTCTGGCACCTTGGCCTTTCGCCTTCTAATGAAATGCTTTTCTTATACAATCCTGTCCCTATATATACACATGCATATCTGCAGTACAAATTAATTAATTAACTAATTAACAACCTAATTTACAAAAATCCATAGACTTTGAGTTATTGTACTTTTTGACATAACCAAGTTTACAACCATGATGTTATATATTTTATTAAAAATAGCTGTAACAATATTTTCCACATTATTAAATACTATCTGCATTTTTACATACATTTTTTAAATATTTTTAAATGCATTTTAAATACATCTTTAAATACATTTTTAAATGCATTTTTAATTACATACTTGTTTCCTTTTTTCAAACAGCCAAATTATTCTCTAAATTCATTCCATTGGGAAACAGTGTATGATAATTAATAATCAAAAAAGCAGCAAAAGATCCACCGGAGGTACAGCGTTCCAAAAATATATAAAAAGTAAAACGAACCAGTCACAAACGGAACGCTGAAGCTTGCTGTACTAATGTAATAACTGTGAACAGTTAAAAGTAAAGAATAGGATGTAAACCAGTAACACAATACAATCCAGTAACGATGTAAAATTCACGAAACAGGAACTCCTTTATTTAGTTTCAGTAAGCGCTTTCACCCAATGTGGGCTTCATCAGACTCTGATGAAGCCCACATTGGGTGAAAGCGCTTACTGAAACTAAATAAAGGAGTTCCTGTTTCGTGAATTTTACATCGTGTTACTGGATTGTATTGTGTTACTGGTTTACATCCTATTCTTTACTTTTAACTGTTCACAGTTATTACATTAGTACAGCAAGCTTCAGCGTTCCGTTTGTGACTGGTTCGTTTTAATAATTAATAATCAACCTACTCTCAAGTCTGTTTAATTCTTTTATAAAATTTCCCCTGTTGCCAATCAATCATGCTAAAACACTAAAAACAAACTACTATCTGAACCTTTATGTTTAGACAAAAAATGGGTGGCTACTAGGCTTACTAATTGTGCCTCCTAACATCACCTAAATGTTCCAAAATTTAAACTTTGACCTTCCTGGTTGTTTGTCCAATATACCAGCATGAGGGATGACATCCACAACTTATCACATAAATCACCCACAGCTGTTACAATTGTAAAATTCATTGGCCCTGTAAAGTTTCCCATTGATTTTGCACCCATGTAAATTCCTAACCCGGTTACACACTGAACAGTTTCCACAATGGTGAGTACCTACTATTCTATCCACCATACCATAACCTTCTTGGTTAAAAATTCTTTTATTCAAGAAATCTTTGAGATTATTATATCTCCCATAAGAAAAAAAATGATGTATCTTGGAAACAGAAAAACAATGGAATTGTCTTCACTAACAATTTCCCAAGCCTGCCATACTATCCTTTCGACAATTGGGAAGAATTCAGAATATCTGGTGATGAAAGATAATTTTTTGTCACCTACATTCTTCTTATTAATAACATCTCCTCCACTATATGCCCATGATGACCTGGTATGACCTCCCATCTCACTCAAAATGTTGTTCCTTGCCTTCTGGAGTACTCTCTCATCATAACCTCTGGTTCATAATCTATCATATACCTCATTTAAACAAGCCTATTTATGCCTTGCTTCAGAGGTATTAATAAAAATCATTTAAATTCTCCATACGGCAATGACTCAATAAGGTGGGGAGGATGCATACTAGTGGCATACAAAAAATTATTGACAGCTGTTGGTTTCCTAAATGGTCTGTGCTGAATCCTCTGTTTAGTGTCAACATAAAAAAATTACATCTAAGAATGGAATTCTATAGCTATCTGTGCTCCAAGTAAATCTTAAACCATGCAGATTATTATTGAGGGAACCCATGAATTCCAAAAATTCTTCTTCACTACCTTTACAAATAAGCAACAAATCATCTATATATCATTTGTAATAAATTACATTATTCACAAAATATTCTTCCAACATCATAAATTGACTTTCAAAATCCCCCATGTAAATGATAGCATAAGATGGGGCCTTCTTTTGTAAAAAGAAATCATTTTTTCCATTTAAAATAATTATGGGTTAAACAAAACTCAAGAAGGGCAAGTATAAATGCTGAATGGGATCCTTCCCCCAATCTTTTGGCCACAGCTTCCATACCCCATCTTCTATCAATATTAGTATACAAGGCATTTATGTCACCCATTCCCCAAAATAATTTTATTTCCATTCAAAATTAACAAGATCTTGACACACTTCCTGAGTGTTTTTAATATGGGAAGGTATCATAGTCAAATGCCTCTTAAGATGGAAATCTAAAAAAAAAAAATACATTTTCCAAAAAAGATCCAGTTCCCAAAATAATAGATCTACCAGGGGGTTGGGCAGATCTTTATGGATCTTGGGGGTGGCATATATAAAAGGATGCCTAGGCGTCTTAATAATCAACTTCAATCTCATCCAGACTCTGCTACACTTTGCTGTGAAGGAAAGGTTAGTTTGCTGTTATTTTTTGTATTTCTGTATTGCCTTTCTATATTTTGAATACTGTAGTTTGTTTTCTTTACCTTGTGTTTTGCTTGCATTCTGTTTAACAGCATATTAAAACTTCAAAAGAGACCACAGCTCTCTCTGTTCTGAGTCAGGCAGAATTTTTCCCCTCCCTCCCACCCATTTAAGTTGTCTTGTTAAATACCACTGTCTTTCTAGTTGCCGCCTCTTATGTTAATCTGACCATATATCTCATTTCTCTCTACTTTCACTGGCTTATGTGAGTAATCACAAAACCATCACTTTTGAAATCCCACCCCTTCAATTATTTAAATTTATTGGCCATCCTACAGTATTTCATAGTACCAAAATACAAAAGTAACCACCCTTTCAGTCCATCTTGCTGTTTTAAAAATAGTAACTCTCCACTAAACCTTAACTTTTTAAACAGGTAAAACTCAAGTTACCTACTTTCATATCTAACTTCTCTAGTGCACACTGCAGAGTGCATTCTTCTCAATCTTACCTTTAAGCATCCCTGTTACTAGCACTTTCTCTAATACCTAAAAAGATCATCTCTACTTGACTCCAAGTAGACTTTTCTCTATCTGTTAAACCTAGCACTTGCTCCTACAGTACTTATTACCTTGATACGGCACTCTTATAGATAGCACCCCAAAAGGCAAACCCCATTTCTCGGTCACTCACGTCCCCGGAATCTCTTTTAAAGTTGTTTGTCTAGTCCTTCTAGCATGTCGAGGGATCAGTTGCTAGTGTCCTCTCCTGCTCAGCTGGTGAACCTGGGAATATTGAGGCAATGTTACAATTGCCTCATGTACACAGACAATCCTCTCCTCCTCCCACAAAACACAAATACATGCGAGAGATGCAACTATACGGCCAAACTGGAGGCTGAGCTCTCTCAACATAGGACTGGCAAGACCAGTCAGGAGGAGAAGGTTACCACACACACTATAGACCCAGTCTCACATAGTACCATCTCAACCTCAAATCATACACATAAACACACAAAGACATACTCGGCGGCTCTGATCAAAAATCTACCAAAACAGCAGAGGCCACCAAAGCAGACACCCAAACAACCACCACCTCAGAACACAACACCTGCAACACATAGACCTCACAGTCAGAGTGTCAAACAGTCACAGCCCTTAAGGCCAAACACAATGCCAGACACACTAGTCATTGGTGACTCCATAGTCAGACACACTGACGCCCCGCTCACCAGACTGAGTAAGGAGAAGGTCACAGTAAGCTGCCTGTCGGGCGCTAGAATCCGCCACATAACGCAAGCACTCAGGTCTCTCAACAGCAGGTACAAATATGACTCAGTCATTGTCCACGCTGGTGTAAACGACCTGAGACGCACCTCCTTGGACTACATGAAAAGAGACATTGAGGAGCTCTCTGATTATGTAGCCCAGGCAGGTATGACCCTGACCTTGAGCAGTATCCTACCTTCACCAAGAATGATGCCACAATACAGAGATAAGATGATCAGCTTTAACAATTGGCTTAAACTCTGGTGTCATTCAAAGGGGATCCAATGTCTGTCTGCCTGGGATGACATGCTGGACAAGCCACGCTGCTTCGCAAGGGACGGCTTGCACCTGTCACCCTGGGATTCCGGATATTGGCAAAGGCTCTTGCCACCCCATAGTGCCTTTTTAGGCAAGGCTCAAATTCTAAACCTACCACCCAAGAACACAAAAAGGAAAAAAACTAAGGGTAATGCTGCTCAATGCCAGAAGTCTAAATCTCAAAATGCACGCACTCGAGGCCCTTCTCAGTATGGAGAACATCGATGTCTGTGCAGTGACAGAAACCTGGTTCAAGGCTCCTGAGAGCACCCCAGCACTATCAGGTTTTACCTCTTATCATGCGTTCCGGCCCCAAAATCCGGACAATACCAAGAAAGGAGGGGGGGTATCCATATTCATCAAAGACACCCACACCTCAAGACTGGTGGCAACGCACGATGCATCGGAGACCATCCAGGTGCAATTAACCATAGGCAAGACTGCTCTGCAAATTGTAGCATGTTACAGTCCACCCTCACAAACTCAGGAACCTCACATGGCCTTCCTGAAAACACTAGAGGGGATAAATGTATCACCAAACACCATCATATTAGGTGACTTCAATTACCCTAATATAGACTGGGAACACTATTCAAGCCCAAACACCCTAGCCCAAAAGTTCCTGGAATTCATAAACTCAAATGCCATGGAACAACTAGTCACCATCCCCACAAGAGGAGAAAACATACTTGATCTCATCATCACGAACATGGGAGCACAATGTTCAACACCGAAGTATACCCCTCACTGGTGAGATCAGATCACAACTAATCTCGCTGGAGGTCCTCATCCCACCCCACCTGAAATAAAAAGACCACAGTAAAGAACTTCTCAAAGCCGACTTCACACTTCTAAAGACTAGTGTGGTCTCCTTTAAGGCCCCCGAGCCGACGGAAAACACTACTCAAGCCGCTGAATCACTTACAAATGCCTTCTACCAGCACCTGTAGGACTGTATGGATAAGGCAATCCCAAGCAAAACAAAGACTCTTTGTACCAAAGGCAAGCGTCCACTCTGGTGGACCCCAGCCATAAACAAACTCTACAACAAAAGGAGGAAGCTACTACAAGATAGAGCAAAATCCTTAAAAGGTAAGACACCCTTGATCACTATAAGTAAAAACTAAGAGCTCTCATAAAATCATCCAAAGCAAATTTTGAGAGAAAAATAGCTAAAGACTCAAAAGACAATCATAAGGCCTTCTTTAGCTATGTTAGAAACCTGGGAGGAAACTCCCAGATATGCTCAGAACTAGTTCAAAATGATGTGAAGATTACTGATCCTACAGACATTGCCAACATACTGGCTGACAGGTTCAGTGCAAACTTCTCCCTCCCCCAAAAGGAGAGATATCTATACCAAGCGATTGCAGCCCCCAAACATCTCCAACGCCCAAGTGAGAACTGCTCTCTCCAAAGCAAAAACACAGCATCCATGGGACCTGATGGTGTCCCCGGCTGTGTGCTCCACGAACTCAACGAGGAATTAAACCCACAGCTAGGACAGCTGTTTAATCATAGTCTTACCTCTGGATACGTACCCAGGAGTGGCGCACTGCAACTGTGGTCCCACTTCACAAAGGCGGTGCCTCCACCGACCCTGGAAATTACCGCCCATTAGCTTGACAAGCCTTATCTGCAAAGCCATGGAGAGGATCATAATGGACCTCATAAATAAAGACATAGGGAATTTGCAGACTTTGGATCCATCCCAGTTTGGCTTTGTCAAAGGCAGATCATGCCTTCTAAACTTGGTTGACTTTTTCAAACAGTCACCAAAGCCATTGATGAGGAAAGGCAGTCCATACAGCCTACCTCGATCTGGCGAAGGCCTTTGATACAATACCCCACTCGGGTATCATTGAAAAACTCATCAGCTTAAATGTTAATCCATACATCACAAGATGGGTTGCAAACTGGCTGAGTGACAGAACCCACAGGGTCAGAGTTGCTGGCGCCATGTCAGACTCAAAGCCTGTCACAAGTGGTGTACCACAGGGCTCAGTCCTGGGCCCACTCTTGTTTGGCATCTACTTTTCCAAGTACAAGCAAACACAGGAGGGTTATGGCTGACAAAGTTTGCAGATGACTGCAAACTGGGCCATAGTAGAAAACACATCTGACACAGATATCCTTCAGAAGGGTCTCACAGAAACGGATAACTGGTGCCAGAGCCATGGCCTAAAGTTAAATGCCAAAAATGCATAGTCATACCCTTCGGGAAAAACAAGGTTACCCCTAGCTACCAAATAGGTGGCAATCCACTGAGTACAGAAGAAGTTATCAGGGACCTGGGGACCCAGGTTGATAGTAGTCTGTCATTCGACACCCATGTAGCTAAAGTAGTTAGGAAGACCTTCTACATTGCCCACCTTATCATGAAGGGATTCTCATCTAGATCAAGGGAGGTCATAGTCTCCTATACTCATCACTCATCAGACCAATGATTGAGTACAATGCCCCATTCGAATGTATCTGACCCGACACTTGCAGCAGCTGGAGAGGCCACAAAAGTTCCTCACCAAAAGGATAAAGGGTCTCAAACATCTGTCCTATGCTGCCCGACTGAAAGAACTCCAGCTCTATTCAGTCGCACCGCTTGCTCAGAGGTGACCTTTGCCTAACATACAAGGCCATGTCAAACCCAGATTTGATGAATATGCTTCACCTCAAAAATCTAGATCCGTCAGAGCCACAAGGGCGGAGACGTAAACCTCGACACGGCTATTAATAGGACGTGCTGGAGGGATAGATTCATCACCCAAAGACTCCCTATGCTGTGGAATAAAATCCCGGTATATGTGAGGCAGAGCACCTCGCTGGCCTTGTTCAAGAGAAATCTTGACCAATGGATGGGAGATCGCAGATATACCCCAGGGATTACCTCAGTGTCACTGCTCAACAGAGGCACAGCAAAATAATGGGTATAGTTCCCCATACTAAAGGGGTGGCGTAAGCCACAAAACTATGGGCTAGGCTTGTAAATGCCCTCGGGCAGATAGCCTAGTATGAACCTATGAACCTATGAACCTATGAACTTCTTTTTTACTCAAATGATTTTTATTTTGATGCAATAACACAATAATTTAATAGATTCATAACATTCAATAACTATTTACAATATTTACATTCAGCCTGACAAAAAGGATTTAGATAATAATATATGTAAATAAATAATAACTTAATATATAAACTATGGTTATTAGGAAAGTTTGGTTCCATCTGTAAGGTATCAATCAAATTCAAAACTTTCCTCCATGGACTATTAACCAATGGCTTAGGAAAAGTTCTTAGCTCTTTAGTTCTTTTCTCCATTAGTATGCATTTCTACAGTGAAGATAGGCATTCCTCCATTGTGGGTGCTACATTAGAGTTCCATCTTCTGGTTATGCATTTTTCTGACTATTGCTAACATGGTCCACAACAAATACAGGTAATCTTTCTTCATATGATTACTATTAACTACATTCAATAAAATTAAAGACTTTGTCAAAACAAATATATCTGTATAGATTGCTTGAAAAAAATTGTTAATCTCATTCCAATACGGTTTAATATTAGTACAACCATAAAAAATATGAGGTCAGTCAGCGTTAGTTGACAGGTGACATTTCCAACATAACTTGTTGTTTGAAGGGTTCATTTTTGAATGTTTCTCAGGTGTCAAAAAGGATCTGTGTAGAAATTTCCAGTAAAATATTCTCCAGAATTGTGAATAGGAAGTTAGTTTAACTGAAAGTAAAATTATTGTTTTGTCTTCCATTGATAATGATACTTGAAACCCTTTAGTTAGATATTGCCAGTAAGCATCCTTAGGAGCTGTCTTATAGACAATTAAAGTGTTATATGGATATGATTAATTTAATCACCTGTGTTTGTTGTGGACCATGTTAGCAATAGCCAGAAAATGCATAACCAGGTTGATACCTCTGAGATCATCCATGTGCAACTAACATCGGGCAAATCTGCAATGCAAATTGTGGCCTGCTACAGATCACCTTCCATGACCCAGGACCACCACTCCACCTTTCTAGAGACACTGGAAAACATGAAGGTCCTGGCACCTTGATATTTGGTTATTTCAATTACCCTACCATTAACTGGGAAAACTACTCAAGTACAAACTCCCAGGTCCAGCGCTTCCTGGAATTTATCAACTCAAATGCCCTGGATCAGCTGGTAAACTCCCCTACCAGAGGTGAAAACATATTGGACCCGGTCATCACCAACATGGGTGACAGGTGTTCCGCACTGGAGGTCAACCCATCACTGGTTAGATCAGACCATAAACTAATCACTCTGGATGTCCACACCACACCACCACCCCCAACCAAGGAAACCAAAGTGAAAAACTTTTCTAAAGCAAACTTCACCTTACTTAAGACAGAGGCGGTAATTTTCACAGCCCCCACGCTAAAAGATAACAGTGTCCAAGATACAGGAACCTTTACAAATGCACTCTATGAGCACCTACAAGGATGCATGGATTGTAACATCCCTAGAAAAACCAAGACTCACTCCCCTTAGAGAAGGAAACCGGTCTGGTTGACCCCTGCCATAAACAGGGTATACAACAGAAGGAGGAAACTAGTTCAGAAAAAAAAAGCAAATCCCAAGAAGGAAAGACATCCCTGGTCAGTATCAGTAAGAACCTAAGGTCCCTCATAAAATCATCCAAGGCTAACTTCGAAAGAAAAATAACCAAGGATTCAAAAGATAACCACAAAGCCTTCTTTAGCTATGTCAAGTGGCAACTCGCAGATATGCTCTGAGCTAGTGCAAAATAGCACAAAATATACTGAGCCTACTGATATTGCCAACATCCTGGCAGATAGATTCAGTGCAAACTTCACCCCCCCTCTCACCCCCAAAAGGGCCCACAACAATACTGGGAAAACATAATGTCCCAGAAATCACAGGCACACAGATGAAAACAGCTCTTTCAAAAGCTACAAGCACAGTGTCAATGGGTCCAGATGGTGTCCCAGGCTGTGTCTTGCATGAACTACAGAACAAACTAACCCACCACCTAAACACACTGTTCAACCTCAGCCTCTCCACAGGCTATGTGCCCATAGAATGGCACACAGCAGCGGTTATTCCACTCCACAAAGGAGTGGCCACAACTGACCCTGGTAACTATCGCCCCATAAGCCTGACTAGCCTGGTCTGCAAGGCTATAGAGTGCATCATCATGGAACTCATTAATAAAGACATTGGAAACCTCTAAACACTTGACCCAAGCCAGTTCGGCTTTGCTAAAGGCAGATCATGCCTAATAAAGCTGGTTGACTTCGTTGAGACAGTCATCAAGGCCATAGATGAGCGGAAAGTGGTTCACACAGCCTACCTTGACCTCTCCAAGGCTTTTGACACCATTTCCCACTCAGGAATTATAGAAAAAAATCACCAGCCTAAACATAAACTCCTACGTCATGAGATGGGTTGCCAACTGGCTTACAGACAGAACTGATACAGTAAGAATAGTGAGTTCCAGGTCTGACTCTAAACCAGTCACAAGTGGTGTCCCACAAGGTTTGGTCCTGGGACCCCTACTGTTAGGCATAGACTTCTTAGAAGTACAGGCAAACACAGGGGGACTATGGCTAACCAAGTTCACCAATGACTGCAAACTGAGAGCCATAATTGACTCTCTGGCTGACACTGACATTCTCCAAAAGGGCCTTACTGAGATGGACACCTGGTGTCAAAGTCATGGTCTCAAGCTGAATGCCAAAAAATGCATAGTCATCCCGTTTGGGAAAAACAAAACACCCATGAATTACTACATAGGTGGCAGCCCCCTTAATACAGAAGAGGTAATAAGAGATCTGGGGACCCAGGTAGATAGTAATCTCTCCTTTGACAATTATATTGCCAAAGTAGTTATGAAATCCTTCTATGAAGCCCATCTAATTACTAAAGGGTTCACATCTAGAAATAAAGAGGATATAGTGCCCCTCTACTCGTCACTCATCAGACCCATGATAGAGTACAATGCCCCATTTGGGATGTACCTCACAAGACACTTCCAACAGCTGGAAAGACCACAAAAGTACCTCACCAAGATAATTACTGGCCTCAAACATATGTCCTGTGCAGTTTGACTGGAAAAACTCTGGCTGTACTCAGTGGCATATGGCTTACTCAGAGGTGATCTCTGCCTGATTTACAAAGCCATGTCCAACTCAGAATTGATGGACATCCTCCACTTAAAGAAATTCAAGTCACTGTGAGCCACTCGCTCTAATGAGCTAAACCTCACCGCAACAATAAATAGAACATGCTGGAGGGATATATTCCTGTCACAGAGACTCCTTATGCTTTGGAGCAAAATTCCTAACTACATTAGGCAGAGCCCCTCACTAATACTCTTCAAGAGAAACCTTGACGAGTGGATGGGTAACAGAAAATACACCCCTAGGATCACTTCATTGGCTCTTTTTGACAGAGGCTCAGTTAATTAATTAATGGGGTGGCAAAAGCTGACACACTCTAGCTAGGCTTATAAATGCCCTAGGGCAGATAGCGTAGTACCTACCTATGAACCTATTCTTAATATTGATATTATTATATAGGATTTCAAAAATCCAGTTTATAATTTTTGGTATGGTTTTGAAGGATGACTTGTGTACTATTCTACACAGATCCTTAGTGTATGTGACACTCTGAAGAACTAACCAGTCATTAGGGGATAGGCCATATGTTGACAATATACATTGTGTGTTCAAAGCTTGGTAGTTTTCTATACATTGCAACCAACAAAATAAGTTACTATTCTCCCATGATCCAAAAATCCCTCTATGTGTTTTATCAGGGAAATCACTTGTAATAGTAAATGGTATTAAACATCTATATCACAGTTTTATATCTAAGTTTGTGTTAATGAATTTTCTAAAAACATCAAAAATATGGTTTATTAGTATTAGTTTAGTTAATTTTGTTGTACTATACTGTAAGTTTATACATAAGTAGTGCCATTTCTTGTTATCTTTGTCAGTTACAAAAGCAGTTTTTGATAAATAATTTTCATTCATTAATATTATGGAGTGTAACTGTTTCCATTTGGAAGAATTTCTAGGATTTATTCAATTCATCATTATATAATTATAGATTCATTTATATAAGTATCAATCTCTGGGGAATTTTAACCCCACTTGTTCCCATTTTCTGATATGATGAGAATATGCCACTCTATTTCTTTTAGGATACCATAAGAATTTCATCAGAATTGAAGTAATTTCTTTAAGAATTTTATTTCCTGGTGGAAGTATAAGAGCATGTGCTATATATAATATTTTAGGTAATAAAACCATTTTTATCAGTTGTAACCTATCATCAAATGTTATAAACATATTATTCCTTTTCCATATTTCCAAATTCCATATTTGCTTATCAAGGTCTTGATTAAGTCTATGGTTTTGGCATAGTTAAGTTGTAAGGTTTCCCCTATATTCTTGCCTAGGACTATTCCTAAATAGTCTAGTGCTAAAACTTGGTTTCCAGTAATATGATTAACTGGAACCTGTAAGTCCTTTTTTTATTTAATAATGAATATTTTAATTTTGATTTGTTGAAGGAGAGTCCTGAATTTTTTTGAAAATGTGTTATTACTATATCTACTTCACCTGACATTTCCTTAGAGTTGGGTAAGGTAAGTAGGACATCATTAGCAAACATCATTATTTTGGAAATATATTTATACCTCTTATCTTTGGGTTGTTACTTATTAAGATGGCAAGTATTTCTATGGCCAGAGCAAATAGGATAGGGGACATAGGACATATTTGTCTAGTACCTCTAGTGATTTGGATTGCTTTGGATGTAAAGGGACCTATTTTGACATAGGCTAGATTATTTTCATACATTTTCTCTATCAGTGTTATAAAATAGAGGGGGATCAAATAACTGTAAAACTTTAATTAAATGATCTCAATTTAAGGAGTCAAAGGCCATTTGAATATCTAGACCTATTATCATTGCTTCATGGTTTCCTCTATTGAGATAATCTATTAGTGTTAATACTCTTTTAATATTATCCTGTGTATGTCTGTTATGTATGAAACCAGTTTGATCTTCATTAATTATTTTAGATATGTCAATTTTCAATCTCTTGACCATAATTGACATAAATAGTTTATAATCATTATTCAACAAAGAAATTGGTCTATATGAGTTACAATCATTAGGGTCTTTATTCTCTTTTAACATAGGGGAAATTAGGGAATATCTCCAAGAAGGATGAATTTTTGCTAATGTTTGAACTTCAAGAAAGGTTTTAAGTAGGAGAGAGATTATAGAAGAAGGGAACAATCTATAAATTTCAACAATTAAGCCATCTATTCCAGGTGCTTTATTAGACTTACTTCCTTTAATCCCATCTATAATTTCTTTCTGAGAAATAGGTTTTTGTAAATCTAGCTTTAGTTCCTCAGGAATTCTTGTTATGTTGGGAACTATATTCTCTAATTTCTTACATTCATTTGTACTTGTTTTATCTTTATGATGTTCTGCATAAAGATAATTAAAAGCCTCCAGAATGTCCCCTATGTCCGAGACTTTTTTCCTTCATGAAAGATACTATCAATATTATTAATTTTTGATTGTATCTTCACTTTCATAGATAGGTTATGAAGATGCTTAGGAGAGGTAGCATAATAATTTAATTTCAGTCTTTTCATAGCTAAATTAGTTTTATGAGATAATATTTCATTGTATTATTTGCTTCTTCTATTTTCTTCTTATTATATGTAGTAATTAAGTTATTGTTAGATTTAAGAGATAATATTTGGTTTTGGAGTTGTTGCAACTCTGAGTCCCATTCTTAATTTTTTTTTGTACCAGCTAATGGTTTTGCCATATAGATATACCTTAATGCCAAACCATAACTATGTTTGCTTCAGGTTTGTAATTAATCTCAAGCAAGAGCTGGAGTTCAGAAGTTATCCAGGATTTAAAATCTTTAATTTTTAAGATATATGAAGGAATCCTTGAAATAATAACTAACTGATTGAATTCCAAGTGAATTATTAATACAAGGGAATTATGATCTGAAAATGGACAAGGTTGTATTGAAAAATTCAAAATTTTAGAATAAAGATCTTAAGAGATATAAATTGTATCTATTCTAATTTGGGTGTCATGTCAATAGTCTTGGTGTGAGAAGATTAAAGAATTTGGTCCCAAAGCATTAAAGGTGTCTTTTAATTTAAATATTTCTGTCCATTTAGCTGTTTGGCTGAGGAAGATAGCCTAGGAGATTTCCTATTGGTAGTTTCTGTAGTATCTGTGATACAATTGAAGTCACCTGCTAGTATACTATTACCTTTAGAAGTAGTTGCAATAAAGTCTAAATGTTTTTTAGCTAGTCCAACCCCCATGCCTGGGAACTAGTATGAATTAACCAGGGTCCAAATTCTATTGTTAAACTTAAGTATACCTAAAGCCATGAGTCCATCATTATGTACATGTTTATAAATAATTTGGGGATTTAAAAAGTCTTTTTCCATAGAATTGTTACTCATCTGGTCTTGTTTTTATCAGAAGATTGAGCTAGTATTGTGTATTCCTTAGGGTTTAGTTTAAGATACCTTAGTAGGTTATCTCTTTTATATGGGTTGTTTAAGCCATTAGCATTTAAGGATATCAAAGTTAACTTCACATCAGAATTCTTTAAAGATAACAAATAGTAAATGTACTTGTATTATTAGAATCCTGTATACATAATTCTCTTCCTGAATAGACAACAGAATACCAGTTGTTATATTTCTATTTATCTCAACCCAAATAGCTTTCTCCGTGAAGGATAAAAATAATAAAAAAAAAAAAAGTATGTTAGACATTTCAAAACTAGAGAAACAGTTAAATAACAAAAGAATAGGATATTTAACTCTTATATAAACTTTAATACACCCTATACATGGAATGAGATGCATTCCTAGTCTAGAAAACAAAACTAAATCTGCTAGACTACCTATCCCAACCATCAACCTTTGTTAGTTCAAGCCCATGAAAATAAAGTAAAAATGGAGAATATATTATAAATTAAGAGAATTATAGTAGTGATAAACAGCTGCGGTAGTGGTGCTGTGGTAGCGTTGTCACCTCACAGCTAGACGTTGTCCCGTTTGATTCTCAGCTAGAGTGTCTTCTGTGTGGAGGCATGCATGAATGGGCGTGCCTTTCTTGAAGGTTGTGCATCAGGGCTGGTAACTCAGCACGTAAAAATCCACTACCAAACATTAGCAGACGGGAGTTCCGCTGTGGAGACCCCTAACCGGGATAAGCCGAAAGACACAACAACAACATAGTAGTGATAAACAACTAATTAGATATTGATTCCACTTATATTTTAGAAATAATAGTTACATACTCTATAGTTAAAACATTAACATTGATGAAGTAATTATTCACTAAGGAAGCAAAAGACATATTAGAATATATATATATAATCTGAATTTAGTGCTTAATAGTTTAAAGAAACATCAGCTTTATTAACAATCTGAGTAAATCTATCTTATCTATTTGAACTGAGTTCAATATAATGCATATGTTGCTAGAGTTATGATTACCCAATATACCTAAGCATGTCATCTGAATTTGTTTTAAGAAAAACTTTGAAATGGCAGAACAAAATCAAAGAACCATTTAGCATTTATATTTACTTGCCCTATTTACAAATTCTTTTCATGACAATCTCCTACTAAAAAAAAATCACCAGAATTAGGTGTTAGTACATAATTGAGTGTGTATCATTCACAAATGATGTTAACATAGATTCTTAGAAATATTCCATAAAACATACTTGTCTTTAATTAACTCCTAAACTTATGGAATAGCAAATGTTTAAATGACTGACTACGAATCAATAATAATTAACTGGTGTTAGTTAATATGACAAAAATAGTAAAAACCATTATTTATATAAAACTTGCTGTGGATAACAGGTCTTAAAAGTGAATGACTCAAAGGCAGTATTAAGACAGAGTTAGGTGTAAATATCTACAATAATAATAGGGTAATACTGAAACTCATAACTTCTTTGTTGTGTTATCACAAGTTATAAACACTACTGAGCTCCTTCACTTTCACAAAAAGCTAATATACTAAAGACCATGACTTTATAATTACTGAGAACATGACATCTGAAACATAAAATAATATCTAAGATACAATATGAATTTCATCATATTAAATGCATTATAATTATAGCTCAATCCAACTTATTCACACATATGTTGCCCAGGATTTAGTATAGTAGTCCAGTACCCTTACAGTTATTGTCATTAGCCATAAGCATTTCCTGCATGTGTATAAGGCTATACTAAACACTTGCTAACGGCATAGGGAAATTAATCATAAAGATCTATTTATAAAAAAATCCAGTACATTCACTAGAAATAGTGGCTATAATTAACTGTTTGCAAGAAAAAAAATACCATTTCTGTATATATTGATCACAAAATATATTCACTATTATAGAAGGGAACAGTGAATATGTTTGCAGACAGTGTAGCTCATAATTCATATGAGAGAAGCCTACTATGCTATACTGACCAATCAGAGTCTTGACATGCACAATTAGACTTGCATGTACACATTAAATGTAATGTAATCTGATCTGTTTGCAGATAATGCATATTGTCACAAGCTAAGTAAAAAAGCTTCACTTCTTAAATTTCATATTGACATTTTCCTGCTCAGCACGCTACACAGTACAGTTTCATGACCCCATTCTAACTGTATCACAAAGTCTGATTATTTACAGTAAGAAATGTAAGGTTTGACTCTCCGATAATTCCAGTCAGTAAATTAACATCCAACACACAAGAAGCCACCTCTGGACTCCACAATCCATACAACACACACAAAAACATCGATGTCATACATCCTCTCCCATCACTAAACTGTATATAACCAGCAAAATCAAATCATCCAATCACAGTCTTTTTAAAAGAATTCTAAAAAACATACCTCTCCCATAAAGGCTTTCACAGCCCAGCTAAAGCATCTAATTTATTAGACAGAACATTCCATAAAATTCATGTCATCACCTTCTATTTTAAACACAAAGTCATTATCTATAGCAAACACTTACCAGGAACACTAAGCATGAATGATCCATATCTTAGAGACACTCACACAGCTATGGACATTTAACAATAAACCGCTGCTGCTATGTAGATATTCGAGAGATACATACTTATAAAAATACAGGAAACAGTATCTCTGCTGAATTCATAGTGAATAGAGCAAGTCCGTTGCAAATGGGAGGCAAACAGTACTATATCATTAAACTCTAAACTCTACAGGAAACATAACAAAAACCATTTAGAAACCTTGTGCCATAAAACATACAAGTATATAAATGCCAGAGAGACCTGATTTATGTCAAAAGCCGGCAAATGGCTTCTAGTTCACACAGGTACCAATATTTACTTTCTAAAACAATCAGAAATTATAATAAATTAAGAAACTAGTTAATATATACTAAATCATAGATATGCCCTGTTATCTAATGTATCCAAAACAATTTTGATGAATTGAACTGAGCAGTGACTATATCTGTGTAACAAATTGGAAAAGCATTTAGTATAGTAAAAAAAGACTATATATTATCTGAAATAAAGCATGTCATCTTAAGGTCATAAAAGCAGAGACAGTTTACTGTTTAATTACATCACTCAAACTATTAATATTGTACTAATATAATAAAAAAGAATAAATCAGTTATTTAATTTGTATATGAACACTAAAAGGTATAGAAATGAAAAAAGAAAAAAAAGAAAGGAAAGAAAAAAAGGAAAATACTTTTATGACATACCTTACTTGAATATTTAGCAAGTATAAAATAAATTAGAGTCAAGCTGCAGTAGATGCTTTGAGAGATTTAATGGGAACAGCAATCTTTGACTCAGTTTTTTGTTTTTTTTTTCTTTTAAACATCAGTCCAAGAAGATTTATCAGTAACTCTCTTCAATGATGTAGATGCCCATTCCATATCTTCAGGTAAGGAAATAATGTTATTGTTTTTAATAAAGGTAGTGGCTTCCTCTAAGGCATTGAAAGATCTCATTTTGTTCTGATACAGAATTTTTATTCTGTCAGGAAAGACAAGCTGAGTTTTAATGTTATTCTGCTTTAACAGTTTTATTAATGGCCAAGCTTTTTTCATCTGTTCCAAAACTCTGGTAGAATATTCATTGTCAAACCTGACTGGGTTTTGATTATATTTGAATGGACATTTTCTCCAGGCAGATTTTGGGACTAACTCTTTGTCCAAATAAGATAGAAACTTTATAACTATTGATCTGAGAGGAGTAGAGGAGGATGTTGACACTGGCTTTCATACAGCTGTATGAGCCCTTTCAATACCAAAGGACAGACCCTCCTTTAAGTTTAAGATCTCTGGTATCCAGGTGTTCAGGAAAGAAATTATATCTTCTCCTTCAGCTCTCTCAGGGATGCCAAAAAATCCTTATATCTGACCTTCTCTCCCTGTTTTCCAGGTCATCCACTTTATTGAGAAACTAAATGTTTTGTTTGATGAGGAAATTTTTCTGGATTTCTTCTTCCTTCAGTCTTACATCAAGATCATTCAGGGATGCTTCTAAGTTTGTTATTTTGGATTGATGCTGCTGTATAAGTTCCTTGAGGGAATCTGTTTGTTTCTGACAAATTTCCTTGAAATTTTGTAAATTCTGTTTACAATCGTCCGTTTTTGTGAGAGTTCTTGTAAAGCAGATGTCACAAGCAGCATTTCTTTTTTTAAAGCCATGTCAGAATGAGAAGTCTTTGAAGTGCTCATCTCCACAAATTATATATTCTCCTTTATAATTTGACAGGAAACAACTTTCCTAAATTCACCAAAGTTACCAGTAATATAGTTTATACTTTCATCTATCAATTTAAGTATTTTTACTAGAATATAATATGTTATTTCCTGTTTGTTTTATTTTAATTTTATGGAGCTCTGAAAAACTGATGCTATCTTGAGTCTGCCTCCCAACAATCAACTTCTTAACATTCCTGCTCTTCAAAAAAACAAACCTTTCCCCACATTCCAAAATCTCACTGCTGAAAACCTTTGAATGGGATTATGTTGTAACTTAGCATAATGACCCTCTTCAGACAATATTTTCAACACCATTTCATCATATTGGCCAATGGTCATCACCACCTAATTACCCCCCCCCTTGTCAGACACTTTAAAAACAACCTTGTTCAAATTGGACCATAATTCCTACAAAACCTGCCATTCCCCTTTGTTAAGATTGTAGGAACATAAATTCTTTATAAAATTACCAAAACAATTCTCTACATTTTTACATACCAAATTTTCAAATACACTTATAGTGCTACTTGATCTAGGGGGCATGAAAGTACTATCTGAAACTAACTTTTTTCAGACTTTTTTTTTTCAACTTTTTTTAGCACGACCAATTGGCCAATTGTTGTAGAAATAATAAATAAATAGACTTGAGAGTAGGTTGATTACTAATTATCATATACTGTTTACCAATGGAATGAATTTAGAGAATAATTTGACTGTTTGAAAAAGAAAACAAGTATGTAATTAAAAATTTATTTAAAATGTATTTAAAAATGAATTTAAAGATGTATTTAAAATGCATTTAAAAATATTAAAAAATGTATGTAAAAATGCAGATAGTATTTAATAATGTGGAAAATATTGTTACAGCTATTTTTAATAAAACATATAACATCATGGTTGTAAACTTGGTTATGTGGAAAAGTGCAATTAATCAAAGTCTATGGATTTTTGTAAATTAGGTTGTTAATTAGTTAATTAATTCATTGGTACTGGAGATATGCGTGTGTATATATAGGGACAGGATTGTATGAGAAAAGCATTCCATTAGAAGGCGAAAGGCAGAGGTACCAGAAGTGTGTTAATAAAAGAAATCATCTTGTCCTTTGAGTGGTGTTCCTTTCCTCGTGGAGCTTTATGTTTTTTTCTGAAGTCTTTCATTGCCCTCTGTATCTCACAAAACCCTTATTACCATGGACATTGATAATACTTGGTATATGTATCACATTGTCATTTTTCATTTTTAATATTACTCCACATTCCCATCCCCCACTCCAAAGTCCTCTTTCATCATGAACCTTCATGGTATCCAATACATACCTCCTTGAAAATAGTCAATACATTTATTTTTAAATCTGTAGGTTCCACCTCAGTTCTAAATTGAACCAATATTCTTTTTTGTCTGTCTAAAAAAGTTGAATAACGTATTCAAACCAAGGGCATACCTTTTTTTTTTTTGTTCATATGTTCCTATGAAATTCTCCATAAATTGTCCATTCTCAAATAATAAGTCACAAAAAGTGTCATTGTTAATAAGAATACATGCTCTTACCTCCTTTGCAGTAGCACCTAAAGGTGCAATCAAGGAGTCGCACACTTCATTCCTGTCTAGTTATTTCTCCTTCTTACTGCTCATACAAATGGAATACCTTCTCTTCATATCATTTTCTTCCTTCCTCTTCTTTTATGGTTTTCTTGTATGTCTTCTCACTGGATTTGTCTTTTCTCCCCCCTTCTTCTATGTTCTTCATTATGTCATTCCATAATGCTGCTGCATTGTTTTCTGACTCACTTCGGTTGATCATCTTCTCCAAATAATCATCCTACAACCATCCAGACTGAATGGTTGTAATAACACATCCATCCTGTTGCTTCATTTCACCCTTGAGCAACTTTTTTTGAAAAAAAATTCTTCAGAATCGGGTTCCACCTTCTCCTGTACATCGACCTGCTTTCTTCTCCTCTTCTCCTCAGATACAGACTTACTCTCCACCATCACAATGTTTACTTTCTCACTTAGCAGCAATTCTGCCAACTTTGTGCCTGGAACAGAGACAGAACCCGGATGTGCTAACTTCAATTTTGTCCCCCTATACTAAAGAGTAGGGGAAGTCCTCTAGTGCCTTGGCCAAATAACTACTAGTCAGCATAAATACCACCAGAGACTATTAGCCTAATGGGACTAACCTGTCCAGCAGTGTAAGTAAAATATAAAAAAATGCACTTCTGATGACTGGCTGTGCACTGTTGGTCTGAGATAATATTCTTGCACTATTGCTTAAAGTAGGATATATTAGTCATACTTATTTTACTTTAACCTGTGCTAGTAATGTTGAAAGAATGGTTTGATGTTATATCATGTGGCACTCAGCAAATATCAGTAGTTGTTTTCTCATCTACAGCTTACCTGGATTTTTTTCTTTTCTTTTTCTGTTTCTCTATTTTTGTGAACCTTATATAATTTCTTAGAGTTACTGTTTCAGGCTTCCGGATTACCTCAGTGAAATGTAACATCTGCATCACATATTTCTTCTCATTGTGTAGAGAGAAGACACAACAATGGTGAGTAAGCAGGTCCAAGGTCAGTTTGTGGTCTCTACCATATAATACTATAGTTACTTAGTAGAACAGGTGGCAATTGGTCTACTGAGTACAGATGTAGTATCATTCATAGCCATGTTTAATGAAATAACATTTACTAGGTGGAAAGGGGGTGAGATGTGCTTATAGAGATCCATTTTAGTGATTTTAACAAGCCGTTTTAATTACATGATTGCATAAAAGATGCATAGAGAACACTGCCTATAGTGGATTCACCAAGTGAACTCAGTGACCATATCTACTTAGGCAGTGATGCTTTAGCTCAAATGGGATCATGCTTACATCATGCATATTTGTCTGTCTGCATAATTATATGTAATTATTTATATTTTGCTAACCAGGTTAGCTAGAGTAGGCAGAGATCATTTTTAGGGAAGACCTGAATAGCAATGTTTCCTAGATCATATAACGCAAATGATACAAAACTGCAAAAATTATGTGCATATACATGTAAATGATGGGCCAAACATTTCAGAACAGTATCACTAAGTAAAGCAAAAAAGTCTGTGTGCCATGACATACAGGTCATGACTCAAAGATATTGTGCATACGGGCATGTAAGTAAAGGAGCAGAGCTCTGCATAGATCACATTAGTGCTCAGTGCAGAATCACACAGGTATTTATAGGAGATGAGCTGCATATACCACAGAACTAAGTGGTGTCAGGCTAGATTAATTTAAAATGATTTGTTCAAATAATCATTATTCAAAGAATGGAGGCAATGGACTTCATAAAAGGAAATAAATCATAGACAATAACAGGACAGAGCGAAATGAAGAAACACTTTAGTCACATGAAGGCACACAAATCTTTCAAACACCATTTTCTAGGGATGCATGTGGAAACATTCTGAGGATAAAAAGGTTCAACTACTTCAGGTTTGAAGTCCATGTCAGGAAAGTAGGGGCATTTGTTTCAGAAGGACATGTTTGTTTATGACTAAGGTACACAGCATTGGTTTGCTAATGACATATATTAAACCATTATTACTAATTAAGATCTGTTTATTTTACATACTGAAATTGTTTCCAAAATGCATATGCCCGTAATATTGGGAATCTTAATGCAAATTATTATGTTCTGCAAATTATTATATCTCTAAAACGATAGTTTCAGGAGGCACTTCATTGTTCAACCTGCACAATATAATGTAGCAGATTATTGATGTGTTTTGTCAAACATATTTCAGCTTTACATGCCTGCAGCTATACCAGAGGACAAAAGTATCCTGAGGTAGACACTGAATAAAATCATAATCTTCTTAAATGAATGCCGATATTTGTACAGGCTGGTAAGCAAAATGCAGGCAATTAGTATTTTTCTGGTTAGTATCAAAGTATTTTAAGAAATGGCTTGTAGGATGTTGTAGGCATGTCATGCTATATTCAGAAAGAAGTGGATGAGGCTTCTAACAATAAACAGGATCAACAATAATTAAAAGTGTGTTGGTCTGTATGTGGAGTCTCCATGGTACTAGAGAAATGTCATGTGGCCACATGACTTTTCACATTTTCATTGGTATCTTATTAATCACCCTCTGCTTCTTTCTATTATGTAACTAGTAATACAATGATTCAGTTGCTGCTGAAAACATAATGTGAATGTCTGCTGTTAATTATATGTAACACACGCACACATACTTGCACACACACACACACACACACACACACACACACACACACACACACACACACACACACACACACACACACACACACATCTTTCTTGGAATGTGTTCACTAGTTTATAAAAGTCAGATTTAAGAAGAATATTGCCACTGTTCACTCCTGAAGATTTGATTATGGCAAAATGTGGTACACTGATAATTCTAAATGTACCACTTCTGTAAGGTGTGAAGCCATACTGAAAAAAGTCACACATAATTTACTGAAGAAGCTAGGGTTATTTGCTTGATTTGATGTTACAGTCTGTGAACACAGACTGGTTTGACTGCGAGATATAAAGTGCATTGTTGCATTCTCCATGCATCTTATTTATTTATTAAGTATTTGACATTTGTTTACCGGGAAAGTCCAACTGAGATAATATCCCATTTTCAGCAGAGGCTCAGGTAGAAAAGCTCCACGTTGACATAATACAGTTACAGTTAAATAAAATTATTACAAAACTTAAGACAGAAGAACAACATCTTAACTATGTAAAACATTCCCAGCTTCAGTTCATACTTAAAAACACATAATGCAAAATCTGGACAAATATAAATACATAAAAAAGAACATTGTCTAGAGTTAGCGAGGTCACAACTCACAGTTCTTAGAAAATATAATATACACACTGAGTGCACTTTTTGCAATACAGATGACCAGATACTATAGCCTTTGCAAAATTATATTAGTCCTTTATCTAAGAAACAGATTGACTATATTTAGACAGAAGGAATTAGTAAGAAGTATGCTGGGGAGAAGGAGGGGCAAAGATGGATTGACTAGTTCAGCCTGGGGTAGTGTAGGAGCAGAGCCATGTCATATTTAGGTAGACTTTTAGTAGATGCTTGAGGTTGGAGAAGACAGAGGTAGGCATAATCTGCAGAGAGACAGAATTCAGACTTTGGTCAGAGGATTGGTGGGGTTTATATATGCTGAGAAAATATTGTTCATTAGATCAAAGTAGTCTATTAGGGTGGTAAGAATGGAGAATAGTAGTAAAAGCAGAGCAGTCATTGGCTTTGTGAATAATACTGGGTGGTGATAAGCTATATATAATCCGAGTGGTGAGGCAGTTTGAGACAATTCAATGCCTTAAGGGGAATATAGTTGTGGATGTGGAATTGTTCGTTGGTAGCAAATTTTGCAATCTGTTGATGGCATGCCTCCAGCTTATTTTTATAACTGTAGCCTGAAGTTTAGTTAGGATGGGCACACAGTATAAGAGATGGGGAGAAGGTAGGTAGTGGCAAGAGTGGTTTTTGTGGTATTACAGGTGCCTGTAGTGCACTCCTAATTTTTGGTGAGCTTTTTAAAGTTATTTTGAAAATGCAGGTCAAATTTAAGGTTATCATCTATAATCACTTCCAAATGTTTTCTATAACCTGTAACTCCACTGAAAAATGCTGACTGCATCCAATGCATAAAACTGCCACAGCGTGTAAAAACAGCAAGGAAGTTTAATCCACAATAAAACGTGCAAATACAAGTGGTGGTATACACTGATGTTAAGCGCTTTCACTCATCACAACATGAGCTTCATCAGAACAATGTTTTCTATGGGAGACTATTTCAATTTAAGTTTTGTTTAGTGAAAAAATGTTTAAATTCACTTTGTCAAGCATGTGTGATTTGAGGAAAAATAGCAGTATATATTTTTTTGTTTTTAGAGTTGAGTAGTAGATGGGTATCATGAAGGCACCTCTCATCTGAGGAAAAAACTTCTTGTATGATATGGAGGAGTTGAGGGAGATTATTAGATGTACATACAGGTGTGGAATCAGAGCTGGATCCAGCACTGGCTGACCAAGGCAATTGTCTAGGGCCCATGGGCTGGAGAGAGGCCTGGCTAGCTGGGAGAGAATCTGTTGGCTGGAGGATTAATTTTTGTAATTAAAAAAAAACATGTTTTTTAAGGGTGTTCTTTAAGAATGCCCTTTGTATCCATTCATACACACCTGTTGCATTTGTGCAACTTGTTTTATCTTTGTCTTCTGTGTCTGTGCAACCTGTTGTTTACGTCTTCATCTTCCACATGCACAGAATTCAAATACAAGTAGATGTTTGGACTGCGGACCATAGACAGACGAGTAAGAAGTTTGTGTGTGTATGTGTGCATGTGCAGACCACAGACTGATAAGTAAGAGGTAGGTGTGTGTGTGTGTGTGTGTGTGTGTGTGTGTGTGTGTGTGTGTGTGTGTGTGTGTGTGTGTGTGTGTTACACAGATAAAGAGGTAGGTAGGTATGTAGCATACCTCTCAACTGTCCAGATATTTGCCTCATATTTTTGGTCTGTTCTTCATAAAAGTTGTGATTTTCTGGAAAAATCAATGAGGACTGAAGTGAAATGATAGGCATTTGAGTTTCAGACTTCATATCCTGCAGAAAAATGCATACTAATTCAAATCCTGTTATTCTAACAACTTTCTGAGTCCATAAGAGCAATATTTAAAATCTGTCCCTATTTTTGGGCCTTTCACCCATAATTTTAGGTTTTGTTTGGATTTTCTGCACTACGAAGTTGAGAGGTATGGTAAGCAGGGCTCTACCTTATATTGTCAAAAAAGAACTTGTGCAAAATTCAAAGCATTGAGACCACTTTGCCAAAATTGCATGTTATTGAACACCAGGAACATCACTATTACACTCCGGGAAATGAACCACTTGGCCATCATGGTGAACTTTGCCCTTTTCTCTGCTATAGTGCAACCTTGGAGTTGATATATTTGGTTTTGTGGGGGGTCCAGCCCCTCATATGGATGGGATTGATTTGCTTCTGTTTGTTTTTTCTGTGTTTGTGGACAAGTGTTTCATTTCCCAAAGTGAAAGTGTGATGTTCCAGATGTTCAGTAACATGCTGTTTCGGCAAAGTGTTCTCGATGGTTTGAATTTCACATATGTGTTTTTTTGACAATGTAAAGTAGATCCATAGGCAGGTATGTGTGAAATGCCTAATTATGGATTACAGGTTGTTAGTTATTTGCTCAGGTTTAAACCATCTACCTTAGTTACAGGAAACAGTAGCTTGAATCCTCTATCTCAACTACCAAGCTGCATTTTTCAAGAAATTGTGTTTCAGATGCATTTTCCAAGGAATTGACTTTCAGCTGAATTTTCAAAGGATTTGAGTTTCAAGTGCATTTTTCAAGGAATTGTGTTCAAGTGCATTTTCAAGAAATTGTGAACGTCAAGGGGAAAAAAATGTACTGCCGCCCGTGGTAAATCTGTTTACAATATGCAACTGTTTTGTTTAGAAAATGTTATCACTGTTGTGCTATAGAATTGCAAGGCATTGTTAGTAGCACAACAGGTTTCATTCTTCTTTTTGTTGTAGAAAGCTGTGGGTTCGACTCCACAGCATAAAGAAGGAGTGCTGATACTGTGTTGCACTTTAAGAGGGGTGGGGTGCTGCAGTTCTGAGTAAGCCCTCATTTGGATGAGATGCCTAATAACTATGAAGCTGTTATCAGTTTGCCACCCATTCCCTATTACAATATACCAGCTTATTGTTTTTTTTTTAATTGAACATAGGCAGCAGACACTGAATTTGTAGATGAAACACTGAAATATAAAGTTGTTTGCTAGCAGCAACCTCTTCATTAGTTACAGATCTTTTTAATATGGAATTATTCGGATGACATTTACTTCTGTAGAGATTGTGCATATTGTCTGATATTAGTGGATTTGTAATGACAGAAGTTTGAGTAGCCTTTTATGGTTGAAATGTTCTGAATTGGGCAATTTTGTCATTTTTGGTTCATACATTTTGTTTCATTGCTTATTGGAAAAATGTTCAAAACTATACATTTAAAACCCACTCTAACAAACAATGCTGTATTATACAAGGAATATAATTTAATACGATCAGTAAGGTGAATCAATGAACTTTTGCATGTTTGCATGGTCCTAAAAATGTTTGCAAGGGACCTTTGATTTAAAAGCAGCCCAAATGTAAACTTTATATGCCATTGGCCAGATGAGATTTCTTTGCATGTAGGTTTCAATGCCATTTCAATGAATGTGAGTTTCAAGGGCAGATACATTTTAATGCTAGGTCTGTTTTCATTGTGAGACTGTATTGTTTTGTTTAGCAAATGTCTAGCAGTGTTTATGCTATAAAATTTGAAATAAAAGTTCTAAATTAAATCCAAATATATGTAATCATTGTAGAAGTGAAGCAGAAAACAGTTATGTACACTGAAAGGTGTGAACAGTGTTTATGGTAAGTGGGGAGAAATAGCCAAGTAATGGAACACTGGAATGGCTGTGTATGAGGGTGGTGTGGCAGTGTATGGAGGGCCTGTTTCATTACCCTGCCTAGGGCCTCATTTGACCATCATCTGGCTCTGTGTGGACTCAGCAGTATTTTATATAAGAAAGGTTGGACCTATAGAGGTATAGAGGTCATTGATAAATATATTAAAAATAAAGGGACCATGAAAAGAGCTAGTGGAGATGTGCAGGTAGAGAGAGAGTTTCACAACATTTTACAGATTGCTGCTATCAATTAAATGCGTCTATATCACTATATCAAAGACACAAAATGTTGAACACTCACAAGAGCGAAAATGCCAAAATTCAAACTCATTATTACACCCCGCTAAATATATATTCCAACTCTGAGATTGCACTATAGTGAGGAAAGAGCAAATATCCCAATCTTCACTGTACAGCGATCTCAAAAACAGACCCTCAACATTTCGGCACTTACGCTATTGTGAGTGTTCGACATTTTACTTTTCGATATGGTGATATAGACCCAATTAAATAGCTGTTAATCCAAATTAATGAAGGGGATAGTCCAAGTTGAAACAATCTGTAGATGAGTTTAGGGTGAGAAACTGTATCATTGACTTTATACAGACCAAGGAATAGGGAGGAAACATGTTTGCCTAAGTCCCAGTATTAGTTTATGATGACAGTGAATGATAGTAGGACAGTAGTTGTACTGTGTGTTAGGTGGAAGTCATTTTGAGTGGATGTTAAAAGCCATTCTGTTGGAGATAATGGAGGAGTTGGTTATGAATACATCTTTCAAGAATTTTTGAGAAAGGCGATCTTATTGCAATAGATCAGAAGTTAGAGATGTCAACAGAGATGCCACCTATATGAAGAGGGATAATATAGGATTTTTTTCCATAGTGAGGATACATAAGATTCAGCTATTGATATATTGATAAGGAAAGAGACTGGCTATGTTATGGTATTGGCTGCGATGTTTAGGTATTCAGGTGGAAGGTTGTCAGCTGCAGTAGAGCAGGGTTTGAGTTTAAATAGAATTTTTTTTATCATTGATGTAGAGACAGATCCTATGTCTATGTTGCTAGCAATAGATATAGAGGGTGAATTAGGTTCATGCATGGAAGGTGGTGGGGTGGTGGGTAACGGAAGTGGTAGTGTGTGTGGTATATGGAGAAGGCTGGTTTTGATCTAACCTGTTGATCACAGAATTGGATGTTATTGTGGGGGGGGGTGGAACAACTATATGGGTCTGAAGGGTTATTAGTTAGGCAGGCAATAATTACTATGAAGTAGGCATTGAATAAAGTAACAATTTCTAGTGGACAGCTATTATGAGAAGGGTTGGGTTCCTTGTTTGAGTCTGGATATAACAGGTTATGAATTGATGTCCAGAATTTTTGGGGGTAATTTTTGTGTTGAATTTGTAGAGGGCTGTGACAATATTTTTTATATAATTTAACTTGCTTTTTACTCAGACTGTATAATTCTCTATAGAGTTGCAGGTTACAGGGGGTTTATGTTTAAGCCATTCTTTCCAAGCTCTGTTAGACTTTGTAGTTTTTTGTCTGAGCAGTTTAGCATGGTAAGTGGTTAATTTTCACTCTTTTTTTGCAGAGCGGGGTGTGGCTGTTTACAGTATTTAAGAATACAATATTAAAAGTATCAAGTGCCACATCGAAAGGGAGAGTTTTTAAGGTAGACCAGAATGAGTCTTTATTAAATTTAGAAAGGTTTTGAAATGTTTTAAGTTGATGAGTGTTGGGCTGGTGGGGGGTAGTGAGACTAGATAGATTCCAGAAGTTATACATTTACTGGAGTGAGAGACCAATATCCAATCTAAAATTGTACCTTTACTTTTGGTATTATTAGTAACTTTGGTGGCTGTTTTGATAAGTTGTATATAACCATAGAAGTTTATATTAGCTGAGGGAAAGTCTGATATAAGCTTTAGCCAGTTGATATATACATCTCTAAGTATAATATTTTCATAAGGTATGTTATTAGTTGTCCAGGAGAGAATTTCTTCTAAAGTTAGTATATTACTTCTAGTTGGGATATCAGCTGTAGCAAGACATAGTTGTTTTTTTATTGTTAACCTTTAACAGTGATGCAAGTATTTCAGCTTTTTGGAATTCAGGGATGTTGAGTGAAAAGGGAGGGAAATTGTATGAACACGGATAAAGTAAGGCTACCCTACCTACTTCTAAGAGGGCCTACCAGCTCTGATAATACAAATACTGTAGCTTGTAGGGAGTAATTCAGAAAATGTAATATTAGACTTAAACCAGTTTTCTGTGATGGCAGGAATGTCATTGTTTTAAATTTAATTTGATTTCTAGTAATAATGCTGCTACTAAATTAAGTAGTTTTTGAAAATAATTAAGATTACAGAATGCTTTTGATGATTTATTTCACCATCTCTGTTCTTCTTCTTTGTCTATGATTGCACTCACAAAAAATGGTGTAGATACTGATCCCCTACTCTTAACTGCAATTATTTAAACCTAGCACTATGATTTTGGCCCTCAGATTTAACCTTGCTCCTCCTAGATTTATGTTCCTCATAAAGTCAGAGCTGTTTACAGGTACATAGCTTACTGAATACATAAATTAAGGATATACAAGGATTCCTTATCACTAGTTATTTAAGGCCTAGTATATAAAGATCTATTTTGCAAAACAAGAAAGTGCTTCTATTTGTGATCTTCTGCTATGATATTTAATGCTCAGGGATGGAAATGGATAGGCTTGCTTGATTTATATGGCAAAAGGTTTCTGGGTAATCCAAGCAACTGACCTCATTAGTAGAGCAACTACTTTCTTAGATTGTGGTTTCACTATTATGTCATTGCATATTTTATAATTTATAAGTTGATCCATCTACAAGGCATAGTTGAGAATTTGTATTTCTAAAACCTAAAACTTCCCTCTTGTTGCCATGAGTATTTAATTATAGTAATCTCTATGCTAAATTAGCTAATGAGGCATTGTGGTATCATTCTTTCATGATTTCACAGCAAGAGTTTTCTACTCTAAGAAATAATTTCAGAAAACCATTTATCTGAAAAATAAATGAAAAATACGGTTTTATATAAAATAAATGATATAATTTGATATTTTACATGGTAAGGAGGTTATATCAAGCTCACCATTCTCCTAGGGAATATCAACTATGCTTCCATCAACTGGGAAACTTTTACATTCTCCAGTATGTGTGCCCAGAGTTTTCTGGACTTCATGAATATAAGCTTGCTGGACCAGTTGGTCTGCACCCAACTAGGAGAGATAAAATCCTAAATGTAGTTCTCACTAATATGAGATAGCTCTGTTCCCTACCAGTTATGATTTCCTTCCTAGTCAAATCAGACCATAAATCAGTCATATTCACCATAAAATGGAAGCCAAAAGCTTCCTCCAATAACTTGGAATTCAGAGATTATGCTAAAGTTAATCTACTAAAACCGAGTGATAGCCTGTATAAATTCAACATTCCGTTCCACCCTGATGAGCACTCTGTGAATGCAGAATCCTTCACCACCAAATTCTATACCCATGTAAGTAGTTGCATAGGTCCATTAGTCTCCTTCCAAAGTAAATACTATGTCAAATTCAAAAATAAACCCCTGTGATGGAACCCACACATTAACAGGGTCTACAATAAAAGTAAAAAGATCATTGCAAGTAAATATAAATGTAATTTGCCAAATGCTAAAGTAAATATAAATGTAATTTGCCAAATGCTAAAAATGCTTTTGCTAAAAATAACAGGGAACTCAGGTCGCTGATCAAATCAAACAAAGCCAGATATGAGGTAAGAATAGCCACCTAGACAAAAGACAGTCATAAAGCCTTCTTCAACTATGTTAGAAGCCTCAGAAACAATGTTCAAAACTATGAAGAGCTAATAGTTAATAATATCTCATAATCTGGCCCAGAGAACAGTCAGGCCACTAGCAAGTTACCCCCCCCCACACACACACACACACACATAATCTCAAAAGATATAACAATATCCACATCCCCATCAAATTTCTCAGGAACAAGTCCTCAAAAAGCATACAAAGCCAAGAACACTGCTTTTATTTGGCCAGATAACAGGTCGTACTGCCTGCTGCTCAGCCTGAAGCAAGACCTTTCAAATTCTCTACAGAGGCCATTTATTATCAGTCTTCAAACGGGGTTAATGCTGGATGAGTGTAAGATTGCAATAGTCACCTCCCTGCACAAAGGTGGGGTAACAATGGACTTGAGGGAATTATAGCCCGATAAGTCTGACCAGCTTCATCTTTAAGGTTATGAAAAGAATCATTATGGAATTACTAAATATGGACATAGGTAGCCTACAAATTCTCAACCCGAGCCAGTATGGTTTTGTCAAAAGCAGGCCCTGCCTACTTAATCTATTTGATTTCCTTGAGAAGTTTACTGAAGCAATAGATGAGGAAAAATCTGTGCACACCATACTTCTAGACCTCACAAAAGTATTTGACACCATCCCACACTCAAATATAATTGTTAAACTCAGGCAGCTAAACTTACGTTCCTATGTAACTTATTGGATAGCCAAGCTAGCTCACAAACAGAACCCAGGAAATTAAGGAGAGGGGCTCTACTTCCTCCAAAGGACCTGTCACTAGCAATGTACCTCAGAATTTGGTCCTCATGCCATTCCTCTTTGGGATTTACTTCTCATAGTTCAAAGCTAATGTTAAGGGCTTTTGGCTGACCAGGTCTGCATATGACTGCAAACTTTGTGCCATCATACACTCTCCAGAAGACTACAAGGTCTTTCAAGATGGCCTTTTTCAAACAAATAATTGGTGTCAAAACCATGGCTTAAAACTAAATGCCAAAAAAATAGTATCCTTCAGCAAGCGTGACCTCTCCTGCAATTATAACATTGACAGCACCCCCTGAAAACTGATCTAGTAATTAGGACTTAGGAACCCATGTTGACAAGCATTGTGTCTGCACTATTGTAATAAAGAACTTTTCATTGCACTACTAATTAGTAAACATGTGATGTCCAGGTCCAGGGAAGTGATTATTCCCCTGTATACTGCACTTATTAAGCCATTTATTGAGTATGCTCACCTTCAGTATGTACCAGTCCAAACACCTGGTGCAGCCTCAATGACCATAGTGTTTTCTCATCAAGGAAATAAAGGGCCTGAATCTCAAAAGTTACACTGACCATCTCAAAGCCTTGTCCTTCCTCTTGTTATCATAAAGAGTACTGAGAGGTGGTCTCTGTCTTGCTTATAGAGCCTCTACCAGTCTCATTGTTTCAGACTTCCTACACATTTGCAAGTCCAATAGTGGCAGCAACACCCACTCATGAAATCTTAATCTCTTCTCTAATTTAAATATAACATACTGGAAGGATAGGTATGTTTCAAAGGGAATACAACTTTTCTGGAATTGTCATACTCTCCAAGTAAAGCAAAGTACACTCATGAGATCTTAATCTCTTCTCTAATTTAAATATAACATACTGGAAGGATAGGTATGTTTCAAAAGGAATACAACTTTTCTGGAATTGTCATACTCTCCAAGTAAAGCAAAGTACACCTCTTTCTCTATTCAAACATAATCTGGATGAATGAATGGGAAACTGCAAGTTCATCCCAAGATTAGCACCTTTGTTATGGATATGGTTAACATGTAAATGTCTGATTAACTCTGGTTATTCATGCTTAAAATACAAAGGGATCTGGGTTAAAATACAGAGAGCTCGATTCATCATACTTAAAATACTAGTGCTAATAAATCTCTTGGTAATGCATGGCTAGGCTTCTGAAGATCCTCATGGATCAACAGCCTAGTATGTAGCTGTGAACCGATGAACCTTTAAAAAGCACAGCCTAGTGCTGCCTCAGAGCTTATCATGCATGTGTGTAGTGGCAGCATGCACAAGGCTTTAGGTACAGCATATCAGCAGCACGTAGTGAAGCCTACACAACATGCCACCTGTCCATTTCACGGAAATGCAACAATTCATACTGATATGTGGAACCTGCTCTCATTCGAATACACACCATGCAAACTGTTGCATATTTGTACCTTAAGCAGACATGCTATCATTTTAAATGCCAAACTATTGACTGAGCAGGGGCACCAATACAGCAGTCCGAAGCTAGATTTTCTCAATATGGAAGCATAATTTAAAGATGACACAGTCATGAGCACATGCCCAGTTTTCTAGTAGGAATTATTTCTCAGGTGTGTTGTACATGTGAATGATTGCCTTGGAATAGAGTATAAGCACAATGAATAATCTGTATTATTGTTACCTGCAACGTGTACTTGCATGTACTTATATATATAATACATTTAGCTGTATGTCCACATTGCAGCAGCAGGAAGGCAGCCCATTATCAGGAACACCTTTCCTTATATGATTCTATATGCCCTACTCAGACATTCTGTGTTTGTATGTGTATATATCTGTGCATGTATGTTGTGAGAACACCCTATGTGTAATCTCAGCATCATTGTCTAGTATCCCACTGTCATCTGTGACCATAAATTGCCTCCTACTTATGCTGTCTGTGAAGCTTCCTTTCCCTTGTATATCCCTGGGTCCCTACCACTGATCTAGTGTGTCATGGGAGTACCCTACTGCCTATAGCAAAGCATATTAGTGGAACCTACTGTGCTCTTATATCTAACCAAACCTGCAATGCTGAGCATACCTGTGGCAGTCCACTGTTAGTAATTGGTGGCCTATTGTCCCCAGCAGTCACTTCTGTAAGATTCATCATATTGTCAACAAGGATGGATGACAGACAGTAGGCAATGTTAGCTGAGCTCAGAATAATGTCCTGCTACAAGCAGTTAAGATCATAGGAGCCACCTGTTGGGAAGAAGAGGTGTTCTCCACGTAATACATCTTAGCGGCCTTGGTCCATGATATCAGTAATGCTGTTAGGCAAAAGAACACAGCACAGCAATGTGGTATGTATGTCACCAGCACGATCAGGTGGGCCTGCAAGAAGGCACTTGGTATACTGGAAGAGAGGTCAGCCACTGGCGGTTGGCCACTTCCCACTGCAGGCCTAATTGATGAGAAGGAGTTTTCACTTTCCCTACATGATGATGATGATGATGATGATGAAAGACCAGGTGACAAACTTCAAGGAATGGCCACAGGTTCCTGTAGTGGAAGCCCTGACATGTCTCAGAAGAAGATGCCTCAGGTTAGTAGCTAAACTGAATAGATATACAGCAGCCCCCATATACAGCTGCATATGTTTCCATACACATATTAGGTATGTATGTACACAGGAATGGTAGCGGAGGTATGTGTTTGTTCTATATCTGTATACTCATACCACTGCTTGCATGCTTAACTCAGGGCCTCACATATAACATGGATATTCAGATTCATTCTGCTGTGTTTTGTCTTGTATTGTGTATCTATGGACTGGATGACTGCTACTGTGATACCTGCAGAAGGTGGATCAATATAACAGGCTGAGGTCAGTACCCATTCATGATCTGATGATGGTGCCATGACACAGACTGAGCTTCACACAGATAACACAAAGACACTACCTGACTCTTTCTTGAGCATTTTTTGAGCCATTGCTCAGGGTGAAGGCATGGCATAACCCACATTTAAGCAACAGGCTGCACAGCATGAATACTCACAATCCCCATGGTGGGCTCTTGTGTAAATGAACAGAGCACTGCTTCCCTCTATGGCTGCAACTGCACAGGAGTGAAGTGCATCTGATAAAGTTATACTTACCTAATGGTAGCCTAGCAGGGGTTTCTGGCACCTTCACATATCACAGTCAGTCCCTCATATATGAGTAGAAATAATACATAATCAGCAGATGCACGGGACTTCCATCTAGGTACACTCTGCTTCTACCTGTAGCAAAAATGAAGATCATTGGTGTTGCACATGAGGATATCACCCAGTACTGTCAATGTCTGAGTGAGGCCTTGAAATCCAGGGACAATATCATGCAAGATTTCATGAAGACTGTTGTGGCATATGTCAGTGCCATGTCCTCTATGCAGATGATATCAAGTGCCACCTTCCATGTCCTGATCAGCAGTGTTGCCCATGGTCATGGGCTCGTACCTTCCCAGGGTGGTCAGGTTCTGAGGTTAGTGCAGTGTACAAAGTCTGCTGTTGCTGGTCTAGGAGTAGCTCATTAAACCGATACACATCATTGCCAGAGATGACTAGCAGTCTCCAGGGGGAGGAGACCTCACCAGTAGCCTTCATAGTTGTGCCATTCCAGCAGTAGCACAACAGCTTTGACACAGGGGCCTCAAGTCCTCCCTGATTAAGCCATTGCAGTGACCCTACATTGCAGTCACATAGTGACTCATCTTTGTAGCCATGGTTCCTTAATGCCACACTCTTGTCACTGAAGCGCATGACCTATGATACAGAGTACCACTTACCACAAGAACCCCTCTCTGCCTCAATGATATGGCCATCTACTTAGGTTGTGATCACAGCCATGTGTCATTGCGTCCCTTGCTGCCTGTACAAAGGATGGCAACTGTGAGACACTTCACCATCCATCATGTGAGGTATACATGGAGATGTCTTATTTACAGCACTACAGCACCTTATACTGACCAGTACAGTTTTTACTAACATTTCACGTAGCATATTTCTTCTGTGCAAGACCACACTGTCACTGCATGTTTATCATGGTCCTATAGAGGTGGATTAGGTGCTGTAACTTTGTTTGTGATGCCATTTACTGCGCCCATTGCTGTCTGGTGTGTGTGTGTGCGTGTGTGTGTGTGTGTGTGTGTGTGTGTGTATGTGTGTGTGTGTGTGTGTGTGTGTGTGTGTGTGTGTGTGTGTGTGTGTGTGTGTGTGTGTGTGTGTGTGTGTGTGTGTGCTGCAGTTATTGCTCATTGTCTTTCAGCCTCACAATCATTACTGGATGATGTCAGAGTGTTGACTGTGGGAAAGCTACTATAGTGGGTTTGGAGGCTCCCAGGACCGATTCCTGATCATATTATGTAGCACACAGCATGCTATGAACATCTTGAAGGCTATAGCAGGCACATACTGCAGTGACCCCCAGGTGTATCCAAGCAGTGGAATTAGGCATTTAGTAGGTCAGACACATGCTTTGCAGTGTTTTTTTTTTTCTGGTTTGCACATCATGGTGTAGAACTGAAGTTCAGCCATGCTATGTGTATTCCATATATATGTGTGTATCATCAATTAGGATTGCAGTTGTTATCCTGTATCATCTGAAACACAGTGGGAACATATGGAGCAGTGAGACTTGTACACACTGTTTTTGGCTCTGTATGTGTCCGATTACCCTAATGTTTGCACTTTCAAACATAAAGGCCCTGTGGAATTTCTGTTCTCAGGAAGTGATGAAATACATGGTCTTATGCCAGATGCAGGAATCATTATCACCTTCAGGGTCCTCTACAAGCACATTAGTTATCAAACTCTTTGTGTTGCATGCTACATGGTAGTTGAAAGAATGGTACCCCTTTATATTGACATAGCACAGTTCATGGACACCATGTAGGGTCTTTATTGCCACATATGTGCAATCTAGAATACTCAGTATTTCAAGAAGGGAGACAGTATCACCCATAGTGGTTTCCTTCACTTGCATCTTAGGGAAACAAATATGCTCATCCACATGTGGAAGAAGTGCATCACAAAATGTATTGAGTATTCTGCAGGCTGACACCTATGGTATACCAAGTATGTTACCTGTCCATCCCTAAAAGGTCCCTGTAGTTTTATAGTAAGTATTACACATGCCTTATTGTCCACAAATACAGGAAGTCTGTGCATTCCTCCTGATCCTGCTTGTGGGCAATATGTGTCAGCTAATGTCCTTGTAATATCTCTGTTTGTAAATTATCTAACAGCTTTTGGTCAGTTAGCTAGTGGGACATAATATGCTGCTGGTACCATTTTTGCCTGTGCTGCATAATACTGCTTCACTTTACTGAGCAATAGGTTGTGATGCTTAGAGACAATAAATGCCCTTGTATAAATACTGCTTCTGCAACATGCAGGTCAAAATATGAAAATTTGCATATTCTTATTCTCACACTATTTTCCTTGCTGCTAAAGAGCACTGAGTGATACTATGAATCACAGTAAACTTGTACACATGGCTTCCCACACAGTGGCATGCTGTGTACTAAGCAAACTGACTATGCATGCAAGCCTTCATTTCTAACCCTTTACATTATTACATTCATTATACTTTGGAATTATTGATAAAAGCATTTACTGTTTAGGGTTCAAAGCATGGAATGTGCCACTTCTGTCTATTAAAAAATTATAGTCTCTCAATTAGGATTCTGTGGTAATGAACACTCTAACAAAAACACTGCATGTAGCTGCTCACTGCACTAAAATAATTTTAATTTCTTGAGTGCACACACATACACACACACACACACACACACACACACACACATCCGGACATGCAAATACACACACATTGATGTGCAACTACCAAGGAATGCATAGTGCACAATCAATGCACTTTTCAAATTTGTTGCTAGCATAAAAACTCATAGCACTGTCCTTTAAAAATCATAGCAGAGGATTAAAATGAGAAGCAATTTCTTATTTTTCACAATAGAAGTTCTTTGCATCTTCTTCTTCTTTCAACTTTTCTCGGTTAGGGATCATCTGTCCGCTCATGATTGACAGTGGAGTTTTACAGTGTCGAGTTGCCAGCCTGGCGCCCAATCTTCCACAGAAGGCACACACACGCACACACACTCACGCCTAGGGCCAATTTAGAGTGTCTAATCCACCTACAGCATGTCTTATATTGGAGGAAAATGTGTGTGTGTGTGTGTGTGTGTGTGTGTGTGTGTGTGTGTGTGTGTGTGTGTGTGTGTGTGCTGCAGTTATTGCTCATTGTCTTTCAGCCTCACAATCATTACTGGATGATGTCAGAGTGTTGACTGTGGGAAAGCTACTATAGTGGGTTTGGAGGCTCCCAGAGAAAACCCACGTGACCACAGGGAGGACATGCAGATTCCACACAGAAGGCACCCAAGCCAAAAGATCCAGCCAGAGAACCTCTTGCTGTGAGGCAGCAACACTAACCACTGCACCACTGCAGCCACCCAATACAAATTTTTTGTATCATAGACTCTAAATTGTTAGGGATATGAATTATTTTTACAGGCTTAGGTTATTTATTTAATATGATCTGTACCTCTTAAGCATGTCTGCCTTTATGAGGAACATAAAGAAGTTGAGAAGTATGGCTAGCAGCTGTCAAATTGGTCTTAGTACAACAGCCCTATTTTTGGATTTCATAACCTTAACTAGAACAAGGAATTTGTAGTTTACAATCAAGGAGAAGAATAAATGGCACGTTGTAATAAAGTTACAGCTAACTAAGATGGCTTCCCATCAGGTCACAATACCCAGGCAGCACTAGATAAGCTTGTGGAATTTGTTGCTTGCAGCTGGGACTTTAGTGTTAACATTGTAGCTCTATGTTAGGTTTGTAAGTCTTAGTCAGAATGGGGTGGTCTCCTGGAAGTAATGTGCATCTTTTCTTTTTGATTTCTTGAGCTGGGATGTGCACACACTGATGCTCAACTAACAAAGAAGCCCTGTAGTCACTTTTCATGTGAAAGGAAACAGTTATTGTGCAGAAGACTGCACAATTGAAATCAGATAAACATATTTAATTTAAAACAGTGTAATACCTCAGTTTAATGCCCTTTTTTGTAGACTACAGCGTGCATTTTCCAACTTTTTTCAGCCTACTTCTGTGTTGTTTATGGACTGCATTTGACCCATATATCAAAAATTTGAGAACCACATCTAGAGTATCCTGGAACTAAAACAGATTTAGAGAATGATGGAAAACTCTCCCACAGCTACTCTTTGGGTACATAAGCCACATTATTTTCTGTAGCCACGGTCTAATGGAATGATGGAATGTCCTCTCTCAGCTTGACAGACTCATCCCTACATCCTTTGTTCAAGTTTTGTTGAAAGTGTTTGATTAATTCATAAATGTACCAGATATGGAAAAAGTATTAGGCCAGGTTACACCAAGTAGTATTAGTCATGAATCCGTAGTACTCCATCAGCCCATAGCAGTATTGCATGTGCCACCAGTATATGCAATTGTAGCAAGACAATGGGAAGGAAGAGTGTATTGGTACCTTTATAATGTATTAATAGTACTCGAACACAAGTCTACAAAAAATACACTGATAACATGGCTGTGAGACATCACAAACCACCATGGGAATAATTTCACAACCTTCTGTCTTAAATGCTTTAATTTTCCTGCGTATGGGGCTGCAGCTTTTTGGGCAGTGTCTTATCTGTTTTTTATTATTCAGAGTAATGCTAAACACTGTCCTATGGATGTAAAAATCACTTCAGCATATTTCTTCTGTTCTAGTTTATTTCAGATGTCTGAGCTATCATAAATTCAAGTTCATACTAGATTTATGGCCAAATTTTGAACGGTGACATTTGTTAGACCATGACTGAGTCCTGTGATTTGTGCCTTGACTACATTTGAAATAGCTGGGTGCTCTGCACATGTATGTAGTTTGGGAGGGGATATGGTGCAAATCTCATTTTCCATGCATTTCCTATGTAGGAGGGCTAAATCCCTTACACCCATTATTTTACATACTTATTCCATATCTAAATAGGCACAAACCCATACTTTCTCTCAGCAAAATCAAACATTTTCTTTAGCCCCGTATGAGTAAGAGCAGAAATCTAAATTCAGACTGCCAGATCTGTTTGCATGTGTGTTGCTAGATTCATTCAAAAGACTGTCTGTATCTCATTCTTTCACCAAACTGTTCATCATTTGTGATTTGGCTCTTTAGTCAATGCGAATGATCCCTCTGTGGATGCAGAATGTTCAGTACTGGTGAATTTAGATTGTCATTGTACTCTCACAGAGCATCATGCCCCTTGCCTGGCACTCAGTCAATCCACGTATTCCTCCTTAGGGCAAGTTTCATCACATTTCATTCTTTACCAGGTGATAGCCCTACATTCCATTTGTTTCCAGTCAGGGTGAGAATCTATCAGCCGATTTTCTTGGAGGGGAGAGTTGGATGCTGAGACTAGTACTAAGTACCGCTGTGTTCTTCCTAGCCTAACCCTTTCCCTGTGACACTGACATCCATTATACTTGCCCTCTAGGGAGATGCATGTGTATCTAGACATGCAGATTCCCATAGCTATCAGCACAGTGCGGTTTCAGATTAACCCATAATGCTGCATGTCACACATGTCACAAGCCTGTGGGTGCCGGCACTGCAGCAAGCGTGTCTGCTTCACTACCAGCAGAATAGGTGAGCTGGCACTGAACATTTACTCCCATCCTCCCCTACCCAACTGTTCAACCTTTTTATACCTCCAATAAAAGTTGGGGTCATTCAAGGTTTTCATGCATTCAGTTGAGGTATAAGAATATGAGCTACACTGCTTTGAAAATTAGTTTCCAAAAACTGTACATAAAAAATGCAAATAAATCATCTTTTTGCAGGGAGCAGATCTCCCTGCATGCCACACATTGCAGGTTTGACTGCCTATACCAACCTAACTCATATATTCCATTTCTGTGCTCATATTACAGAGGAGTTGTTGTGTCTTTCGGCTTTTCCCGGTTAGAGGTCACCGCAGCGGAACTCAGGTCCGCTAATGATTGGTAGTTGATTTTTATGTACCGAGTTGCCAGCCCTGATGTACAAACTTCAACGAAGGAACACCCATTCACACATGTCTCCACACAGAAGACGCTCTAGCCGAGAGTCGAACCGGACAGTGTCTTACTGTGAGGCGGCAACGCTACCACAGCACCACCACCGCGGATATATTACAGAGGAGAAAAAGGAAAAAAAAACACCAAAAGTTCACCACTGCTTCACACAATAAAATGGAATGTGTTCAAATTCAAAGTACAGATCTTCAGTCATACATGCTACAATGACATATGGATAGTCTATCATTCAGGGTGTAGTCAGGACTTTATCTCTCTATGACACGGACCCAGACGGTGTAGATAAATGTTTTGATGTTGTACCCCAAAAGCTTCTCAGGATAATCTTTTGACATTTGCATGCTCTTTATCATAACAAAAGAAAATAAACCATTTGCTTGAGCTTGTATGGTATGTAACTCTCAATATGTCATTTAGGGGATCTTTTATCTGTATCAGCTGTGCAATATCCTGTAACAGCATAGCCAGAAGAGGAGTAGCATTGCAAGTAGGAAATCAAACCATGTCTAAGCGCTTAAGTCTTGGAAATTTTTGTAATTTATTTGATGCAATACTTTATTTTAGGACAGTTTAACTTTATATTTCATTGTATGAGATATACATGTTCAGTACATGTCCCACTGACCACTCTTTGAAATTTTTGATATTGAAGTTTATTATATCATGTCAAAAGCCAAATCCATTTCCCTTTTCCAGGAAGTGACATGGCTCCTTATTTTCTTCCTGGATGGTTGTTAGGTTGAGTGACCATGAAGGGTTACATCTGGCATCCAACATGTACTTATTCATAGATTTTCATTTACATACCCACGAGGTTTGCTGAACAGTCTACACCACTCATCAAAACATACACTAATCGCTCTGACAACTAACATTTCCACTGAAGTCTATTTTAAAGGGAAGGGTTCTAGTGCAGATGACAGACAGGTAAAAAGGTAAAAAGCCAAAGGGAGAGTCACACTGGGAAGGCATTATGTTTTACTGAGTGATTGTTTTATACTTCCAGTGACTAGAAATTCTTTGTTCCATTAGTGTGAGGGTCACATCCTCTTACCTGACAAATGAACTACAGTTGTTCTATGTGCAGTTCAGATGTTATATTTTTCTTAGTGTTTATAATAAAATAGGGTGTGTATTTTAGGCCCTACTGAAAAGGAAAAACATGGTTTGTCAAGTTATTAGTTGGTGGCTTTCTTCTTTCTGCCTTGTATTGTTTGAAGTTTACCTGAATCATCTGCCTACCATTCCTTCCCTAGAAAGTGAATTTTTCAATTCTGTGGAAAAAAAATCCACTCTTTTCCTGAATTACTAAGCTACTTAACTGTTTTGTTTTAGTGCAATATATTTTTAAATGTTACTTCATTGTCTCTATCAGGTACATTGTTTGCTATGCTCAAAAAATATATAAATATCTATCTATCTATATATAGATTGGTAAGTGCAATGGTAAGAGAATGTCAAAAACAAAAATGTTATAAATATATATATGTGTGTGTGTGTGTGTGTGTGTGTGTGTGTGTGTGTGTGTGTGTGTGTGTGTGTGTCTATACTTATCTATATATCTATAAATATCTCCAGAAGATCAGTAAAGGTCTTTCTATACAGAAAGAAAAAAATAAGCTGAGATATATGCATCTAAAATGATACTTCTCTAACCACTGCTACTATTTAAACTTTCCCTTGATATTGTGCACTACATATCATTTGTAAATGTGATAATATAAATTATATATTGTAGTGTCACAGATAAGCCAGCCACTGGGGGATGTACAAGCCAGTGTATTTCGTCATGCTGGTCCCAGGCCTGGATAAATGGGGAGGGTTACATCTGGAAGAGCATCCAGTGTAAAAGTGTTTTGCCAGATCAATATGCGAACAATACAGGTTTCCATACCAGATCGGTTGAGGCCCGGTTTAACAATGACTGCCACCAGTACTGTTAGGCAACAGGGTGCTGGTGGACATTGGGCTACTGCTGACCAAAGGAGAAGGAGAAGAAGAGGAGGAAGGCATGCCTAGAGGCAGGAGGATCAGAGGAAAGTTAGAAGTGTGGAAGTGATGGTAGGAACTTTGAATGTTGGCAGTATTACTGGTAAAGGGAGACAGCTAGCTGATATGATGGAGAGAAGGAATTTTGATATATTGTGCATGCAAGAGACCAGGTGGAAGGGGAATAAGGCCAGGTGTATTGGAGGTGGGTTCTTATTGTTCTACCATGGTGTGGATGGTAGGAGAAATTGGGAATGGTTTATCCTGAAAGAACAGTATGTTAGCAGTGTTTTGGAGATGAAAAGAGTGTCCGATAGAGTGATGTTTATGAAGCTGGAAATTGATGGTGTGATGATGAATGTTGTTAGCTCGTATGCTCTACAGGAGGAATGAAGATCAGCAGGACTATGAAAGAATGTATGTGTGTAATGAGAGGGAGGACAGAGGAATGGTGAGGATGCCGGGAGTAGAGATGGTGAAGGTGGATGAGTTTAAATACTTTGGATCAACAGTAAAGAGTAACAGTGAGTGTGGAAGAGAGGTGAAGAAGAGCGTGCAGACATGGTGGAGTGGGTGGAGAAGAGTGTCAGGAGTGATTTGTGACAGACAGGTACCAGTAAAAGTGAACGGGAAGGTCTGCAAGATGGTAGTGAGACCAGCTATGTTATATGGTTTAGAGATGGTGCCACTGATGAAAAGACAGGAGTCAGAGCTGGAGGTGGCAGAGTTAAAGATGCTAAGATTTGCAATGGATGTGACAAGGCTGGACAAGATTAGAGATCAGTATATCAGAGTCAGCTCAGGTTGGACGGTTTGGAGACAAAGCCAGAGAGGTAAGATTGCATTGGTTTGGACATGTGTTGAGGAGGGATGCTGGGTATATTGGGAAAAGGATGCTAAGGATGGAGCTGCCATGTAAGAGGAAAAGAGGAAGGCCTAAGATAAGGTTTATGGATGTGGTGAGAGAGGACATGCAGGTGGTTGGTGTGACAGAACAAGATGCAGAGTTCAGGAAGAAATGGAAACAGATGATCCACTGTGGCAACCCCTAACGGGAACCGTTAAAAGAAAAAAGAAGATTATAGTGTCACTAATCTCATGTCAATGTTCCCTTTGAGACATTATATCTTGATAAATCTACAAGGTTGTTTGTTCACATAGGTAGGTATATGAGTTAAAAACAATTTGCTTGCAGATCTTAAGTAGATAAAAGGTGAATGCAATATCACACTGATGAATAGCTATTGCTCTGCTACTCATGTTACTAAGCATGTTGACTTTCAGCTGATGTAAAGCTGTGATCAAGCCTAAATTACAGGGTTGATGTCTGTTCATACTTATTTATTTTCCTAATTTATTAGACATGTCCATTGTTGTTTTAACTTTTTCAGTGTGTTGACCATTTACAGAAATTCCCATTGAAAGCTATGCAATAAATAAAATATACACCTCAGTTCTCTAAAGGTTTCAAAGTAGTAAACATTTGTTTTTGGTCAGAAAAACAGACACCTCTGTCACTGTAGGATGGTAGATGGTATTAGGTGGGGCTGAGATTGTGGTTTCTTTGTGGAAGCAATGAGAATTAATTGTGTGAATCAATAATTGAACATTTCCTTCATTCTCTTTTATTAAAAGGGAGATCCACGTAGTCCTTATTTATAGGCATTTCACAGTTGTGTGATGCACAACTCCTCCACCTCGTGTTGCTAAGATGTAGGTTAGTTATCTATTGGCACAATCTTCTTGATCACTGTACTGTCATGAAAATAGATTTGGGATTTTGAGGAACAGTGCAGTGAAAGAGTACAGTGTTTTTCTTTTACTTTCACATTCATATGAAATGGTTGCCTCTCAAAGGATAATTTCATAAACAATTTTTGCACACAGTTATCTCTACACAGATATAACAATTCTTAAAACTTAAGGATGATAATAGGAAATTAATACGAATGCCCCTGGTTAGTGATAATTTAATTTAAAACTATACATATTAATATGAATGCCCCTGGTTAGTGATAATTTAATTTAGAACTATACATATAGTCAGAATATCCGTGGTGGTGCAGCGGTAGCATTGTTGCCTCACAGTTCTCACTGGTTCTCCCGTTCGATTCTTGGCTGGAGTGTGGGGAGTGCCTCCTGTGTGGAGTCTGCATGTCCCCCCTGCGGTTTGGTGGGCGTTCAAAAGACATGAGTAAATGGGCATGCCTTCACTGAAGGTTGAACGTCGAGCTGGCACCTCGGCATTCATGAAAATCTACTGCCAATAATTAGCGGACCAGAGTTCCGCTGTGGTGACCCCTAACCAGGAAAAACCAAAAGACAACAACAACAACACATAATCAGAATAAATTCCTCAAAGTGAATACTGATTTAATTCCTTTATAATAACATAATAACAAATATATACATATATTATAATAACATAATCTATAACAAAAGGGATATGTAGCTTCAGGGAACTTAAGTGCTATATATGTTCATAATTTCAATGGTTTGAAAACAAAGGTTAAATCTGTGATATTCTAGAGGTATGACTGATAACTGTGACTGCATTTCCTACTACACATACATTTTGAAAGGTACACAAAGACATGTATGGTTTAACCAGGAGTGGTAACTTGTTGCAAAATCTTGGTAGACGTTGTACAAGAAAAGTCTCCCTTTTCTTCAAATGATTTATATTTGCATTTAGCAACAAGCTATCTGGCTTAAACTAAAACTTATTTTATTTATTTATTTTCCATTTTTGTACCGGGGATGTCCGACTGGGCCACAGATCCATTTTCAGTGGAGGCCTAGGGGAAAGTCTCGTTTACAAAAAAAAACATTACATACAAATACATGCAATACAAGACCAGAAACTAACAATTTTACAATACAATGATCTATGTATTCCAGATACAGTGTTTCAAAAAGAACTAAGTCTGAGGCTAGGATTCAATAAAGCCAAATTACCGTGTCAGAATAGTGTAGCAACTTCTGGACAGAATATGGCCGACGAACGATCCGGTAAACAAGGCTGGGGACATGCACGGGCCTGGCAGCACTATTCTGACACGGACACCACTGAATAATGCTAATTGCCTCAATTGATGGTGAAAACCATGTAAATGAGATGAATTCGTAATTCAGTAAGCAGGCAGGCATCCGTGTCAGAGCAGTGTCTGTTGCAGAAATGTATTTGGTTACTAACCATATACATTTGTGCAAAAACCAAAATGGGGCATGACAGCTCATAGTAAAGCATGTATATGACTATTAGGCATGCAAATGGCCAAAAATATGGGCATTAGCATGGAAAACAGTTGAAAAATTATGAAAATCAAAGTTTTTTTTTTTTTTTTGGCCAATTTTGGCTGTTTAAGTGTAGTACAGCAGCACACAAATGAGATTGTGCAAAAAATAAGAAAAAAAATGTAAAATGACAATTTTATGAGGAATATGAATTTTGCCATTATAGTGGGTAGCATGCAGAACCAAAACAATAACAGGTAACACTAGTTGCTAAGGAGATAGGCTCTGGTGTAGTGGTGTAACAAGGGACTAAGGCAGTGGGGTATGCAAATTACCTAAACTTATTGAATAGCAAAATGGGAGACCATGTCCACCTGCACCTAACCATGAAGGAGCTATAATGTTGTAGTGTAAGCAGGAGAAGCAGCTGACATGAAAAGGGGGTGTGTCATGCTTGGTGTAAGTACATTGGAGCTCTGCTGCCTCTAGTTGTGCTCAGCTAAGCACAGCTAAGCAAGGTGGTGTGTCTGAGCTAGTTCAAGAAATGCTGAGCATGTTCACGTCCCTAGGAGGTTCCTTTCTGCTCAATACTGTTTACTATAGCTGCAGGTGTTTTTGCAGAGTGCTGTGGGGCTTATACACAACAGAAATACAAACAATAAATAAATAAATAAATAAAAAACCCAGGAACTAGCAGAAGTGTTTACATGTGAGCAGTGAGTTTGAAGATGCAGAAATGGGAAGAAAAAAAATGGAAAATAGCAGAATAAAGGCACTCAAGTACAAATAATATAGCTGGCAGGCGGGATGTATCATAGTCAGCCAATCACACAGGCAGCATCTGCAGCACACCAGTATAAACTATGCAAACACCTTTCAGTCTGTTTTTTTCCCAGAAACTCTGCACCATTGGTGTACACACTCGGGGGAATTTTAACTGACAAAATGTTACGCGATGATGTCACTTTGATTCATCAGTATGTGCTAGATGCTGAGCACATTGAGGAGGATAATGCTGACAACCATCCCAGAATGAGGAGGAGAAGAGTGTTCAGACCCAGGGTAACCTACCAGGGGCTACATGATCTGGAGATACTGGAGAGCTACTGGGTGGACAGGGACTTACTTCAACAACTCTGTGAGCTGTGACAGCCTCACCTCAGACCCAGAGCCAACAGGGGGGAACCCATTCCAGTTGAAACCAAGGTATGTGTAGCCTTAGGAATAATAGACACAGGTACCTTCCAAAGACCTACTGGGGACATTGTGGGGGTCTCATAGGCATCTGCATCCAGGGTACTTCACCAGTTCCTGGATGTCATGCAAACACATGCTGGTGAGCACATATATTTCCACAGCACCTGTGAGGAGAGGATTAGCAAAATCCATCTCTTCCACCATGTAGCAGACTGCCCAGAGGTACTAGGTGCCATGGACTCCATGCACATCCACATCAAGGTACCACCTGGTAAAGAGGGTAGAGTATATGTCAACTGCAAAGGCTATCACTCCATCAGCTGCCAGGTCATGTGTAATGCCTAGGGAATTATCATGAATGCATGTGCTGGTAGCCCTGATAGTTATCACGACTCCCATATCTGGCATGCCTCACAGCTGTACCAGGCATTTGCCAGGGGGTATATCCCATATGGCCATCTGGTGGGGGATGCTGGCTATGCACTGGAGCCACGGATGATAACACCCATCAGAAATGCACACACACACACTGAAGAATGCCATAATGAGGCACATGTACAAACCAGGAACATTATAGAGCATGTGTTTGGGATGCTCAAGTCACGGTTCAGCTTCCTTGACATATCTGGTGGAGCCCTGCAGTACTCTCCAGACACATGTGCACACATGTTCATAGTATGCGCCATGCTACACAATTTGATCCTGCAGAAACAGCTGTGGCAGGAACATCACAGGGAAGGCCCACCCAGCCCCCACCATTGGCAAAGCCCCCACAGGCACAGAGGGACACAGAAAAGGAACCCCTTGAGCCTGCTCCTGTAGGCAGATGGAGGCATGCCCAGTATACCCAGGCCTTGGCAAAGTGGCAACGCATAGCACACACACTGATACTGTAGGAACCCAGGGAGAGACACCTCTCTCTGACTTGCACACACAGTAAAATGGATGCCACACACACATCACACTACCTGTATCTTACCATGTATAGGCTGTGTACTGCGTGCCTCCAACACAGCCAGCCCTCAAGCACCATCCTCACAACTGCTGCAGGCACAAGGTAAGTCAGTCTTTTTAACAATAAATGAATGGAGAAATACATTGTGGTGGCATAGCTATGGTATCGTATGCATGAAAGGGAATGGGGTGGCCTACCGGGACAGCAGCAGACAACTGATGGCTATATGGGACAACAGGAAATGTCTGCCCAATACTGGCTTCCCTGAGAATGCAGTTGTCCCCTAGGTAACAAATCTCACTACAGTATATGTGGGGGGGGGGGTCTAAAAACTGGGAGGGTCATAGGTCACATGCATGGATGTCAATGTGGGGGTCCCATACTCACCCGTCAGCCTCACCCAGCATGTCAGCCATAGAAAACCATAAAGATATGTCTGGAAAATGCCCAAAAATGGGGACAATGATGAAATATGCCCATACAGACCTACACAGTGATATTACAGCAGGTCTTGCAGTTGCAGTAGTGCTCTGAATGGTGAGAGGTCTGAAACCCAAATGTCTGCTATTACAATCTAACCTGTGCTCTTTAGTGATATGCCTGTAGTCTCCAAGACATGCACAATACTATGCTAAATGGAACCAAAATGTAAAGGGAACATCAGCACAGTCTGTGCAAATGTGGACAGCTGACAGGTGTGCTCCCCCCACACCCATGTTCCCAAAGAAATGCAGTAACAGTAATGTTTTTAGGGTATAAGCAGCAGAGCACACATTCACAGGGCTGTCCCAATCAACTTGTTAACTTGTTGCGTGTCCACAATATGCAGGGGTCAATGACCTATGTATATGTGTGGTCAATACTGTCAGTATGTGGCCTGCACTTACTCCTGGCTGTCATGTCTTAGTGGCCTAGGTACAGTACTGTGGTTGACAGGATCCATGTTCCAAGAACTGCAGGGGCAACTATTCTGCATGTCAAATACAGCTACAGTAGGAGTTGTACACACTGTCCAGATGTCAATATCTGTTACTGCAGGAAAGCTGGACAGGACAGGGACAGGGGGCCACACATACGGACAGTACAAAGCTCAGAGTAACCTACACAGTGCCTAGCATATCTCTCAACTGTACAGACATTTTACAGAATTTTCAGAGGTTTGCATCATATATATGGTCTTTTTATCATTAAATCGTGGTTGTCTGCAAATCACTGGCAAATCACAAAAGACTAAAGTCAGAAAATGACAGATTGTAGTTTCAGACTTCATATCCTTTAGGAAATGCATGTTAATGCAAAACCTGTTATTGTATCACTTTTCTAGGATTGTAGGCCAATAGTTAACAATGGTCCCTATATGTAGGCCTTTGTCCCAAAATTACTTATGGCTTTGTCCAGATGTTTGACTCCAAATAGTCGGGAGGTATGGTGCCTAGTAGGACAGCAGGTACCTGAAGGTCAGTGTGCTGCCAGGTCATAAAAGGCTGCCAACTTACTGTGTCAGCACTGACAACATGTCACTGGCCAACATCCATACCCCTGGAATGACAGGATGTCACAGAAGGAGAACAAGTATGCCTTGTATATCTGTTCTGCTTGTCCTAACATTGCATTTGCCTGCCAACTATTTGCAAAACAAGAAAGGGTCTTGTCAAAACATCAGTGGCAGACAGTGGGGAAGCAGATGTCATACCCATAAGAGAAAGCATGCAAATACCAAACTGGTCTCCCAACTGCCTATGTTTGGCAGAACAGTAGTGACCCCCTGTCCCCATGTGTGTGCCTTTGTCTGACTGTCATATATGGGCCTGTCCAGATGTCAGTCTGTGATGGTTTGATAGTTAGGCCAACATGTAGCCTCATAATAACATATAACAACACAAACCATCTGAAGACCACAGCAAATGTAGTGGTGCAATGATGGACAACCTGCTAAATAGGTACACTCAGAGGTGTAACGTCCACAACCTTGTGTGTGATGTTATGACATATACCCCACTCATATCAGAATTACAAATCCATAACAGCAGCTACTGTGGGCAAAGCCTGTGACTGGACTACAGAAAGACATAGAGTCACACAGAAAGGGAAGTGGCACCACTGGCAAGACAAATGGAGAATGTGCACACCAGAAACAATTGTGCAGTTACATAGGTGCCATGCAGTGTATGGAGTCAGTAAACATCACCTGCAAATACACAACACACCCATGTAAGTCGAGATCCGCAACAAAACAAAACCCAAAGGACACCTCAGAGGCAAAAATACATGAGAACTCCACAAACGTACACACAACAGACCATGCAGATTCCACAAACCAAGGTCTTGAAAACACTAAGGCCTTACCCCAAACACCAAACACCTGCCCAATGCAGATAGGCTAACAGCACTGTCCCTCTACCCCATTCCATATGGACTCTGCTGAGGTGAGTCCTGTCTGGCATACAAAGCAATCCAGACCCTGCTTTGATGGGACTGTTGCACATCTGGAAGTGAAGGTCCACTCAATCAACCCATAGGTGCAGCATCAACCTGGTCTGTGATATCAGTACAGCTTGTTGGTGTGACAGATATATGTCCCACACACACCCACATCTGTGGAATACACTCCCTATCCACATCACGCCACCTGCCTCCATAGCCCTAATGATGTGTTCCTTGTATAAGTACATGGGGAACACAAAATACAGTCTGTGACTCCACCTATATCCCTACTGGACAAGGCCCTGTGTGCTATCATGTCTTAACATGGGCTACACTCCTGTCTGTGTGGGTTATAAGGGCTTCAGGGCCAATACCCGAGTAATGTCATATCAGTCTATCAACCTATACATAATTGTCTGTTACTGCTCTGCCACTAACATATCTGGAAGTCACACACAGCTATGTGGACTATACTACACATATAATGGACATTTCTGCACAGTGCAATGCATTCTGTATCCACACCCATACCTCTCAACCTCTGACAGCAAGACATCTGGACAAGGTCATAAGTAAAAGTGAGACAAAGTCCCAATGATAAGCACGTGTTGTAAATATTGCTCTTATAAACTGAGAAAGTTGGTAGAATAATGGGTTTTACATTAGCAGGAATTGTCTGAAGGTTATGAAGTCTGAAACACTAATGTCTGTCATTATTTTGTAATGTCAGTCTTTAATTATTTGCAACTAACTTGCCATAACAACACAAGTTTATGTAGACTGGATGAAACTTCTAGACAAACATCTGGACAATCCACCAAAAACTGTACAGTTGATAGGTATGGACCAGGATATGACTTTTCAGGTAAGAAGAATACTGCCCAAGCAGGAGATCCCCAGCCACTATACCACCAAGTTGCTGGACTGTTTACACAGCTTCATCAGTCAACTGGCTGTAGCCACACCTCTTAACTGGCCTTTTTGGGCAAGAATATATTTAGTTGGGCTCATGCTATTGGTCTGTGCATCATACATCTTGTATTCCTCAGTGTCAGACTTCAGATATGTCAGAAAACGTCTGCTAAAACAAATCCTGTATTCCTAGCAACTTCCTGTTTACTGTTGAGAGGTATGGCTGTACCACAAAAAACCTTGGACAGGAGTACAACTATCTCTGGAATGGAGTCCCACTCTTACTATAGAAAGTCATACTGGGCACACTCCTACATTTAGAGAATCACAGCCCATGTCGGAACCCACATCGGACTATGTAACTGTATTGTACATATGTGTCTTTGCATACAGACAGCTATGTATACCTTAACTGTCTCTACACACACCCATCAGACAGGTTTACCCTCAGCTAGCAGTAGGTGGCCCATATATGATATATCTGCATCTGTTGTGTGTGATACACAGACGTATATATATATATATATATATATATATATATATATATATATATATATAGGCAATATATAACAATATGTCAAGCATACACACAGATAGACGTGGGGAAGAGAGAGACAGACAGTGATAGAGAGAGAGAGAGACAGAGAGAGAGAGAGAGAGACAGGGAGACACACAAAGAGAGTGAGTCATACACAGGGATACCCTGAATGCCATAGAGTGGTGTCCTGCTGCAGACAGTGGCATACTGGTCGTAACCAGTCACACGTGGCAGCATGAAGGTGAGTGCCATTGTGTAATAGTACTGAAGTGGGGTTTATAACATCACATCACCTGCCTTAGTGTGTGTGTGTGTGTGTGTGTGTGTGTGTGTGTGTGTGTGTGTGTGTGTGTGTGTGTGTGTGTGTTTGTGTGTGTGTGTCTGTGTGTGTGTGTGTGTGTGTGTGTGTGGGTAGGTTTAAGTATTAAGAGGCCAATTCATCTTAGAAGTACTACTGGAAACCTGTCAGTCCTGTAAGCTCTGTAGCGCATGTGATAACTGCCTAAAACTATAGTACAAATAACTAGATAGGTAGGGGATCTAATCTCAGTCCTTGCAAATGTAAGTGTGTGTGTGTGTGTGAGAGAGAGATAGTGTGTGTGTGTGTGTGTGTGTGTGTGTGTGTGTGTGTGTGTGTGTGTGTGTGTGTGTGTGTGTGTGTGTGTGTGTGTGTGTGTGTGTGTGTGTATGTATGATGGTGTATTTGCAGGTGAAAGAGGTTTAGGTCATTCTCACCCAGTACACTTTCCAGTGCCCTACTTTAGCAGTCCTGCTGATGTCATTCCCATTAGAAGTATCTTTGGATAGACCTAGTCCTATAAGCTCTGTGGCGCATGCAATAACTATGCAACAGTATAGTACAAATAACTAGATAGGCAGGGGTTCTATTCTCAGTTCTGGCAAATCTATGTGTGTGTACAAGTGTTTGTAAGTGTGTATGTTTGTAGGATGAGGTATTTTGTGGACTTTCACACCCATGACATAAAATACACCGAACCCACAGATATTGCCAACATCCTAGCTGACAGGTTCAGTGCAAACTTCTCCCCCCCCTCCCCACCAAAAGGGCAAATATCTACCCCAGCATAGTGCTGCCCCCCTGACATCTCAGATCCTCAGGTAAAAGCTGCCCTCTCCAAAGCAAAAAACACAGCATCAATGGGACCAGACGGTGTCCCGGGCTGCATCCTACATGAACTCCAAGAAGAGCTAAACCCAAACGTAAAACTACTGTTCAATCTCAGCCTTACTACAGGATATGTACCCAAAGAGTGGCGTACAGCAACAGTGGTCCCTCTCCACAAAGGTGGTGCCTCAACAGATCCTGGAAACTATCGCCCCATAAGCCTGACTAGCTTGGTCTGCAAAGCTATGGAAAGGATCATCATGGACCTCATAAATAAAGATATAGGGGACCTACAGACACTGGATCCTACCCAGTTTGGCTTTGTTAAGGGCAGATCCTGCCTCTTAAACCTGGTTGATTTCTTTGAAACAGTCACCAAGGCCATTGACGAGGGGAAGGTGGTCCACACAGCATACCTGGACCTCAAAAAAGCCTTCGATACAATACCCCACTTGGGCATTATAGATAAGTTCACCAGCTTAAATATAAACCCCTATGTCACTAGATGGGTTGCAAACTGGCTCAAGGACAGAACCCACATGGTTAGAATTGCTGGAGTCATGTCAGACTCCAAACCAGTTACAAGTGGTGTCCCAGAAGGCTCAGTCCTGGGACATCTCTTGTTCAGTATATATTTCTCAGAGGTACAGGCCAACACAGAAGGACTGTGGCTAGCCAAGTTCGCAGATGACTGCAAACTGGGTGCCATAATCGATTCTCCAGCCGACACAAGCATCCTCCAAAAGGGCCTCATAGAAACAGACAACTGGTGCCAGAGCCATGGCCTCAAGCTAAACAACAAAAAGTGTATAGTCATCCCCTTTGGCAAAAACAAAGTGCCCACAAAGTACCACATAGGTGGCAATCCATTAAGTACAGAAGAAGTAATTAGGGACCTGGGGATCCAAGTTGATAGCAATCTCTCATTTGATAACCACGTGGCCAAAGTGGTTAGAAAAACATTTTATATAGCCCACCTAATCATGAAGGGATTCACATCTAGATCAGGGGAGGTCATTGTGCCCCTTTACTCATCCCTCATCAGGCCCATAATTAAGTACAATGCCCCTTTTGGGATATACCTTACCAGACACCTGCAACAACTGGAAAGATCCCAAAAGTACCTCACCAAGAGGATCAAAGGGCTCAAACAGATGCCATATGCTGCCTGGTTAAAGAAACTCCAGCTCTACTCTGTGGCATACCGCCTGCTCAGAGGCGATCTGTGCCTGACGTATAAAGGCATGTCCAATCCGGAATTAATGGACATGCTGCACCTCAGAAAATCCAAATCCCATCGAGCTATGCGCTCAAGAGACTTGAACCTCAGCACTGAAATAAATAGGACATGCTGGAGGGACAGATTCATAACCCAGAGGCTCCCTTCACTCTGGAATAAAATCCCAGTCCAGGTTAGGCAGAGTCCCTCATTGACTCTCTTCAAGAGGAATCTTGATGAGTGGATGGGAGATTGTAGGTTTACCCCGGGTAGCACTTCTGTGCCACTGTTAGACAGAGGCACAGTATACTAACCTCGAAAAAGGGCATAGCAAAATTAATTTAAAATGGGTGGCGAAAGCCAAACACACTCTGGCTAGGCTTATAAATGCCCTAGGGCAGATAGCCTAGTATGAACCTATGAACCTATGAACAACACTTCCCAGTGCCCTACTTTAGCAGTCCTGCTGATGCCATTCACCTTCGAAGTATTTTTGGACACTTATCAGCCCTATAAGCTCTGTATCATGTGTGATAATTGTATAACAGTATAGTGCAAATAACTGGATAGGTAGGGGTTCTAAACCCAGTCCTGGCAACTGTAGGCATTTTTGTGTGTGTGTGTGTGTGTGTGTGTGTGTGTGTGTGTGTGTGTGTGTGTGTGTGTGTGTGTGTGTGAATGTGTGTGTTTTTGTTTGTAGATGAAACAGTTTTAGGCCATTCCCAACCATTCCACCTCCTAGTGCCCTACATTAGCAGTCCTGCTGATGTCATTCCCCTCAGAAGTACCTTTGGACAGTCCTCAGCCCTATACATTCTATGGTGCATACAATAACTATGTAACAGTATAATACAAATAACTAGATAGGCAGGGGTTCTAGTCTCAGTTCAAGCAAATGTGTGTGTGTGTGTGTGTGTGTGTGTGTGTGTGTGTGTGTGTGTGTGTGTGTGTGTGTGTGTGTGTATAAGTGTTTGTAAATATGTATGTTTGTAGGATGACATATTTTGAGGACTTTTCCACCCACAACACTTCCCAGTGCCCTACTTTAGCAGTCCTGTTGATGTCATTGCCCTTAGAAGTACCTTTGGACAGCCCTCAGCTCTATAAGCTCCATGGCATGTGTAATAACTAAATAGTATAATGCAAACAACCAGATAGGCAGGGGTTCTAATCTCAGTTTTGGCAAATGTGTGTGTGTGTGTGTGTGTGTGTGTGTGTGTGTGCGCGCGTGTGTATATGTGTGTGTGTGTGTGTGTGTGTGTGTGTGTGTGTGTGTGTGTGTGTGTGTGTGTGTGTGTGTGCGTTTGTGTATTTGTGTGTGTGTGTGTATATATAAGTGTGTGTGAAGGTGTTTGCAGGATAATGTATTTTAATGCCCTTCCCACCCAGTACATTTTTTATTGCCGTACTTTACAAGGGCTCTTTATGTAATTCATCTTAAATGTACCTTGGGACACTGTTCAATCCTATAAGCTCCATGGCACATGTGATAACTGCATAAAACTGTAGTACACATAACTAGAGAGGTAGAGGTTCTAAACTCAATACTAGCAACTGTGATACTGTGTGTGCGTGTGTGTGTGTGTGTGTGTGTGTCTGTGTGTGTGTGTGTGTGTGTGTGTGTGTGTGTGTGTGTGTGTGTGTGTGTGTGTGTGTGTGTGTGAATCATATCCTCCCTATGTGTGTGTGTTTGAGTAAGAATCACATCCTTTGGGGGTGTGGGTTATTCCTTTTTGAGGCATGTACCACCCAGTACACCTCCCATTGCCCCCTTTAAAAGGTCTTCTGATGTCATTCACTGTAGATGTACCTGTATACACTTGTCAGCCCTATAAGCTCTGTGGGGTGTACAATAATTACGCAATACTATAGTACAAATAATTAGATAGGTAGCGGTTCTAATCTCAATACTGACAACTATAATAGTGTGTGTGAAACATATCCCCTGTGGCTGTTGTGTGTGTAGGTTACACTATTTTAAGGCCTGTTGAGCCCCTACCAATGACATTACTTTAAAGAGCCTGTGAATGGCATCTGCCTAACATGCACCATTTAACACTATACAGTCCATACCAGTCATCTGTACAGATGTACATGGAATATCCACATGCTTGCAACCTATATGTGCTCTGTGCACCCTAACAATGAGCATTCCTGTAATAACATTGCCAAATATGTCACAGCTACCATAGTAAGACACATGCCAGCATCAGACATTGCACCAGACTGACACTTCATGCTGATACAAGGTCTGTCACTCTATCACTTGTGCAGGTTTGTAGGGCAGTAGATGAGACCAATCTATTTCTGGTGGGTTATCCCACCATCCATGAAGGCATTCACAAGATTAGTTGTAAGAAGATGTGTGTTATGTCCCAGGCATATAATCTATGTGGAGAATGTCACGTGTACATAGCACAATAGTACATACAAGTGGATTCTTAGGGGGTCTAATATGTCTACTGGCAACTGTGTATGGGTTTCTGTATGCACAGCCCCTGTGGCTGTCTTTACTGTGTATAAGTGATGGCTATACAATTTTGTGTGCCTCTTCCACCCTGTGAACTCCCCCATTACCAACCTAGTTTCAGCCCATACAAATGTCATCCACCATACAAGCACAGTTGCACAGTTTCTAACACCAAGCCACTGTGGTGCATGCAATGGTCATATCACTGTGTATTGTACATAAATAGATGGGTAGGTCATCTACTTTGGGAAGTGTCAACTTCATGTGCATGTGTGTTTCAATGCATGTTCTCATGCAGCAGTGTGCGTGTGTGTGTGTGTGTGTGTGTGTGTGTGTGTGTGTGTGTGTGTGTGTGTGTGTGTGTGTGTGTGTGTGTGTGTGTGTGTGTGTGTGTGTGTGTGTGTGTGTGTGTGTGTGTGTGTGTGTGTGTGTGTGCGTGCATGTGTGTGCATATGTGTGTGTGTGTGTGTGTGTGTGTCTGTGTGTGTGTATGTGTGAGTGTGTGTCAGATGGCTCTACCATGTTAAGGGCCTCTGAACCACCATTGGCAATCTTAACAGCCCATGTAATTGTCACCCACTTGAATAGTATTGCCAGACATTGCAACACTACATTACCTCTGTGCTATTTGTGTTATGTATCTAGCGCTATTGTTTGTAAGACTGTGCAGGTAGGGGCTGTGCTCATTCATTCAACAGGTGCCCCATGTGCAGGACTATGACTCTGTGTGCACTACCAGCATGACATGCCAGACAAGCATATGATTTAGCAGACACACATGCTGGTGATTGTCAGGTTAGACTAACACAGGCAGACCTATGTCAGGAATACATACCCCAAACCTGCCATACGCAGTACCAGGCACACCCTCATCAACTGCATGAAGGTTGAGTGGATGGGATAGAAATGGCAGGGGCAACAGGTGCTGATAGATGAATATGTTGCAGTTAAAGTAATGGCTAAGCTTGTGAGGGATCTTGTGCCAGTACTGAAGTAACCTCCTCTGTATGTGTGAGCCTGCAGTCCTGCAGAACAGTCAGGTTACATGTATGAAGGCTAGTTGGCTGTGGCAAGGGTATGTATGCCACAATTCTCCCTCACACACTTTCGCATGTAAACACACCTTGTAAACATGTGCATATACAGCTGTAACCTTGGCTATGAAAAGGTCACTGCGTTTCCACTCCGCCCTACTCATCATTGCTACTGTTAGCAGGCCCACAGCCTGCAGACACACAGACACCTGGAACACAAACCGAATACAATATGTGACACTACAGTCAGTCATAAGTGCTAACAGCAATAATGCATCATGGCTAACAAGGTGCATAAACCTCGATGTGTGCCCATAACTTTTTCCAGCAGACAGCACCATAGACAGCATTACATTACTACACTGTACTATAGTCACCCTGTGCATAAGACCCATATGAGCATGTCACTGCATCAATGGTATGGATAACATGGTTGTGGCAAAAGTGTCATCACATGCACAGGGTGTGGTGTTGGATTGCCAGAGGCCTAGGTTGGGCCATATGGTTGACATTGTGTGTGTGTGTGTGTGTGTGTGTGTGTGTGTGTGTGTGTGTGTGTGTGTGTGTGTGTGTGTGTGTGTTTGGAGGGGTGGTGTTCAACTGGGCCATGCAGAGGAACTGTGCATGTCTGATGGTGACTGGCCCCTGATAAAGATGTGTGATTGTCTGCACAACATCAAGCCATGTGGATGCCCAATACAGGGCTATGTTGGATAGCCATGGACCATACATGGCAGGATGTACGGTTCACCATCTCCTTACAGGGATGTGGGAACTGGTTCTGCCAGGACTCTCACTGGGACCATCAGGCCCAAGGACAGATGCAGTACTACTCCCCGATGGTAACTGCTGTCTTCTGAATCCACGTCCCTGACAGGACTGGTCAGGACAACATGCCTATGGCCTGCTCTGGTGTGGTGTAGACAGCACACTCCCTTCGGTAGTGCTGGTGGTACTGTCACTACGGGACTGTGAATGTGCATGGCCACGCGGGCTCTCAGCTGATTATGTTGCTGATCAACAGCCACATGGCCGATGCCCTACTCCCACCACATGCTCAAGCACAGACTTTGCACAGTCGAGCAGTGACAATGTCTCAACCCATTGTCTATCCAAGACATCGGCAAAATGATGTATGGCATCACAAATGCTGTGAAGGGCATCACGCATGGCAGAAAGTGCTTCATTTATGTCCCTGAGCATCTGTCTGGTGTTGCGGTCAGTACACGCTTATGCATCCATGATGGACCATAACATGCATCTGGTGACACCTGCTGTGGCACTTGCAATAAGGGCTTGATGGGCAGCAGTCCTCCGTCGGGCACCCCTGTCCATCTGCCTGTGTCTGACCTCGCCTCTTCTCTGGATATGGCTAGTGTCTACACTCACACTTGCTATAGTCACCACACTAGCCTGCTCCATGCCACCACCCCAACTCTCCATTATCTGTGGCTGCTGGGGATGGGGTATGTGTGGGCATACTGACTGTGTGTGGGGACATTGTGGGTGAAAGTGGTATACCAACCAATGGCACAGATTCAGGCCCTGACAACCCCACCTGTGCCGCACTATGACCACCATCATCTTGAGAGTCTGCTAAGTTACTGACATCAGGTTGTGAGGGGGAGAGACACCAACCCCATGTACACCTGTACGGGGAAGTCAACATATATAAATTAATACCCTGCAGTATTAGGTTTGTTGATACACACACACATACACACACACACACACACACGCACACACACGCACACACACACACACACACACACACACACACACACACACACACACACTCCTGGAAAAGTCTGGGAAAGGTTTGCCACCTATGGGCCCTTCAGGGCAGACCTTACCATAGTTCTGACTGCCACAATCCATCTCTTTAACAGATACCGTAAGGCCCTCAACAAAGGGTAACAAATCCTACTGTGTGACGAGCCTATTAGCAGAATGGTAAGTGTGACCATGACCAAGGCTATTGGAGTGAGATATACAGTGTCACCAAGTGCATATGCAAATACTATAAGAGCTGACTTACTGCTATACAGACCAGACACAATGACAAGGTTTAATGATATGTGATAATAACTAATGAAGGAACAAGAGAAACTCTATCACTGCAGTACCTACACAGTTCAGACTCACAGGAATTATTTTCAGACAACATTGCAGGACAGTCTGCAATACATACAGGAAACATGTAAAGGACTAGGTGCATACTTGGTGCATAGCTTCATAAGATGATACCAGGCTATTGGCCCAGATGCCCTCATAAGCCTAGCCCAGACTTTCGCCCATGGCCCTTCAAAGCCAGCAAATGTTTCCCCTGTCCATCTGGGACACACACGGGATTCCAGGGGTGTCTTTTCCATTTCCCATGCAGTTTTCCAGCTTTAAAGGGTATGTTCCTCACTCGGGGCTATCCCGAGAGACTGATTGATTCTTTGGTCGATGAAATAAAAGGAAAAAGGGAGAAGGGGGTGTTCCCTCTTATCTTAAGAGGCTCTATTTATATGCATTCTATCACCAGTAATGATTTAGCCTTTGAGATCTCGGCTAATACCAGCGAACCAATGGGGATTCATTTGAGCTTAGTCACTTATTTTAGTATAGATAGTGACATGGGGAGTTTTATTTTGAACAGGAACTGGGATTTAATCAATAGTGATTTTGATTTATCCCAGAAAGTAAACTATGCACTTCTTCAACATGGATATACAATACACATACTCTGCTAGACATGGGGAGGGAGTGTATTTTACAGACAGTGTATTGTGTGGGATACTACACTATCCTGCCAATAAGTACTATACATTCCTAAGATCCATAAGGATTTGTACAACCCACCAATGAGACCATTGATCGATGCCAGAAATTTGATCACCTACCCTTGTGCCAAAATGGTCGACATGATCTTGAAGAAATATTTGATACATGAAAAGCAGATCTGTAAAGATTCATGGTCATTTGTACAAAAAATAGATCAATTACAGTACAATGAGGACCATGGATTCCTTACAGTAGATGTCAAGGATCTGTATACATCAATCCCACATGAGCAAGGGATTGAATGGATCAGATTCATGTTGATCAAACAGGGGCAACGACTAGTGAGATTGAACTAGTGACTGAGCTTTTGGATAAGATTTTGACAAACAATTATTTCATCTTTGACCAAGAATTCTATTTGCAGAAAATAGGGGTGGCTATGGGTTCCCCCTTGTGGCGCCAGTGTGGCCAATTTGGTCATGGCGCACTGGGAATCTGAATTTATCTTTAAGGTGGAGATGATTAAGAAGGATATTATGTTCTACACTAAGTTTCTGGATGACATCTTCATCATCATAAAAAGTGACTTAGATGAAGGTATGAGTTTAGTCAATTATTTCAATAATACAACTAGCTTCTTGAAATTCACCTATAATTGTAATAAGGAAGAGATTAGCTATTTAGATATCTCCTTGAAGAAGAATGTCTCCCATCAGAGCTATCTGTCAAAAATATATAGAAAGAGTACTTACTCTAATTCATTTCTCCATTTCACCAGTAGCCATCCCTATCATCAAAAACTATTGGTCGTTAAGGGCCAATTGGTAAGAGCCACCAAGATAGTCACCCTTGAGAAGGACTTCCAAATGGAATGTATGACTTTAAAGGGTATGTTCCTCACTCGGGGCTATCCTAAGAGACTGATTGATTCTTTGGTCAATGAAATAAGAGGAAAAAGGGAGAAGGGGGTGTTCCCTCTTATCTTAAGAGGCTCTGTTTATATGCATTCTGTCACCAGTAATGATTTAGCCTTTGAGATCTCGGCTAATACCAACGAACCAGTGGGGATTCATTTGAGCTTAGTCACTTCTTTTAGTATAGATAGTGACGTGGTGAGTTTTATTTTGAACAATAACTGGGATTTAATCAATAGTGATTTTGATTTATCCCAGAAAGTAAACTATGCACCAATGATCACCTTTAAGAGAGGACCTAATTGAAAGAACTTATTAGAGTTCAAATTATCCAGAAGGTCCAAACAGCAGGGTATGTTTAGATGTGAATCCTGCAAATATTGTAAGCATGTGGAAGTAACTAATTAATTTACCATTGATAATGTGGCCTCTAGAATTTGGAACAAATTCAATTGCAATTCTAAATGTGTGGTTTACTTAGCTAAATGTCAACAATGCCCAGCTTATTATATTGGTGAGATGGAACGTAAGTTCTGTGAGCATATATATGAACATCAATATGTGATAAGTAAGAGCAAAATAGATAATGCTTTAGCAAAACATGTAATAACTGAGAACAAACACACATTTAAATACTTTGTGATTGATCAGGTTCTACATGACATCAGAGGGGGCCCTGAAGGGTTGAAGCTAGAGGAACTTGAACTACTCTGGCAACTCAAGTTGAATACTTTCAAGCCCCCTGGCCTGAATGATTTATGTTCCATTAAGTGTATCTTAAAGCTGAAAAGCTTGGCTAGATAATATAGAGGCATTATAACCTAGTATTGGTAGTTAGTGGTTGTTATGATCTCTTTTAGTTATAAACAGGTGATGGTGGCTGTCCCCCCATTCCTGTATGTGGGTGACCAGTATAAGGTTTAAGTAGTTTTAGCTAGTACATGTGGATTTTTGTATCTTCTGTGATTGCCAGGATGGACCTATCCATTGGTGACTGACTTTGGTTTCAACTCCTATATTTTTTTTATGTTCGTAATTTAATATGGAAACCTTAGGGTTGTTAAGGTCTGTGGTTTTGTCCCACTCTTTTATGCGCACCTTAGAGAGTGTTTATTTATGATTTTGTTTTTTTGAGCACATGAAGGCTGTCATATCTGCTTACTCTTACCACCGTTATGGTTACATGTAACTTTAGGGGATATATTCAATTGTAATAGCTTAGGGGTTTATATTTATCTTGGCACCTGTTGTTCATGTGCTTTCCTTGACTGTATTTTTTTGCTCCATTTGCTTTTCCCCTGACTTGTACAAAGATTTCTAGTCAGAGGGTTTGCCTTGTGTAGATTGCCATTCACTGATCAGCATAAGGGACAGATTGATTCCTTAAAGATTTAGTATAACCAATTAGCTCCTTTGACAAGGCAAGTGGATGGACGGAAAAGACTTCTGTCACCTTTTGAGTAATGCGTAGGCGGGCATTACTTTGAGGAATAATGTTTTAGTTGTTTGCCGTCTTTATGGCAATATTCACAGGCAGGTTTAAATCCTTTTAGGGATGCCAAGTGAGCCTGTACATTTTTATACTTGTGCTCCTATACGTCAGGTCTTGGTTGTCTCTGGTCAATTTGACCTTAAACTTGGAAATGCTTTAAAATGTGCACAAATGCCTCCTAAAAGAATGTCACCTGGATTAATTATAAATTATGTGAAGTTTCTTTGCAGAACAGTGAGTGTTGCTTGATTAAGTTATTTAACCGAATGTGACTTTTTTGAGTATATGTTTGGAACCATAAGATTGTATTTTTTCAACTTATTTATGCATTTGTTTTAACCGAACTTTAACTGTGGTCTGTGCTCATTTTTAATGTGAACTGTTTTATTGATTTGAGGGGTAGTGGCTTCTTAATGACCACCACTTCAGAGCAGATTTGGGTGTTGCCTCTGGGATTGCAGGCATATGTGTGGAAGGACTAGTGATTGGCCTTGGTGGATGTGTCCAGTTTTCACTCAAAGACAGCCTTAGGGTAATTCACCTGTGACCTTATTTGCTTTTTCAGACCAAGGTGACATTGCTTCAGTTAGGCACCTGCTCCTTCTTGGCCCTGTTCAGCAATTATTTCCACCTATTATGGTATTTGTTCATTGCTGCTTTCCACCACAGAGGTTTACTCTACCTTGAGGGAGATGATTATCTCCTATCAGGTATTGCTGAGTCCATACAGCTATGTAGATGCATACATAGTATTGTGGTGTAGGCTTAGACACAACTGCTAGTTCCAACTGATGGGATGGTGGCTGTAAAGCTACTTCTACCTGCTCTGAGGAGATTTATAGTCAATTGGGGGAATTTTTTTGTTTGACCCTGACAAGGGGGGGGGGGGCAGGGGAGATGATGACCTCAACAATGATGGCTATATGGTCAGATCTTACCAAGGAGGATGACACTGTATGAGTGCTACAGTGGCTACTCATGTTGGTTAGGACCAGGTACAGGATATTTCCACCTGTCATAGGAGTGTTGACCAGCTGATCCAATGCATTGCCATTGACAACACCGAGGAATCTCTGTGCATTCATGTTCAGGTAGAATAGGTCAGGCACACTATGGATGGGTAGTTAAAGTCACCCAGGAGCAGAGTAGATGGTTGAATCTTGACAGATTCAAGCACGTCCAGATAGGTGTAGTTGGTGTCCAGAGTCATGGCTGGAGGTCTGTAGCTGGCTATGATTTGAGTAGGTATTTTGAAAACTGTTAACTGCACTTGGGATGTCTCCCATGCGTCATACTGTTTCGCCAGCCTGGAGGTGTGTATGTGTATAATAATGTTTAAAAATCCACCTCCTGTGGCTTTGCAGCCCTCCATTTGGGGTCTAAATGTATGATGGGATGAGTAACCTGGCAAGGTTATTGTACTCTCCACAGCTGCAAACAAGGTGTCAGTGACTGCACAAATACCAGTATTGTCCAGGACACAATAAGCTTGCAATGACATGAGTTTCCTGCTAAGACTCAGCTCCTATTAGAGGAAGACATCTGCACAAAGGCACAGATCAGTGGTGGGCAAAGGCCGGAAAATAGTGACACTTTATAAATCTAGCTGTAACACACTTAGTTGCTAGCAAAGACAGTTTTGCATTCACAGGATTCACAGCATGATATGACATCTGACATTCAAATGTATGCTGTTATGTTATGACTTCAGTTTTTACTGGGTTGGCAGTGATTAGCCAGACAATACACAACTGTATGAGGCATTGACTATAAATATGATGCAAACATGTGGTCAGTCTTCAACACTCTGGACAGTTGAAAGGTATGAGCTCAGTATATAACATACAGTTCAACACACACTTCTGTGCCAGTTGTTCACTAGGCACATACCCTATATAAGTCTCTTACATGTGTAAGACAAGCATATGTATCATAGTAGCAGTCACAGGTGACATATGAATATTTACAACATCCCACATAGCTGGCCTAACAGTGTCACAGTCAGTATTGGACAACAGACACTCCAGTAGTAGTCATACATGAGCTGACCTTTGCTGGGGTAACTCAGGGGCCAGAGCTGTGATCTATGTCACTGCAGACAGGGCCAGCAGGAATGGCTGTAGGTGTCGATCAGCAACATGTGAGTCCAGCAAGTCTTATTGCAACCTAGTGTTTAACTTCCTATTTCACATTATTGCATCTGCCCTTCTACATTCCATTACATAATTAACTGACTGACATACCTGTTATAGTGCTGAAGAGTTTCCTCAGAATAATGCAAATGTTTAGGTTTATGTAGTCACAGTCTGTCTTTGTGTAGATGGGTTCAGACCTGTTTTGCATAAGCAGTAGCTTGCCTTTTGTAGGTAATGCTCATGAGTAGGTGATGGCCTCTGCACCAATTGGTGTCTCCCACTAGCTACTTGCATCCACAGCAGTTGTGCTATCTTTCCATTAGCCAATGCCATAGTAACACAGTGCTATAATTAAGTCCTTCATGTGGGCCTTGCCCCTTTTTCTTGTCTGTGAGGAGGACATTATGGAGGTATGGGGGCTACAGCTTCACAGAAGGTAGGTGGAAATACATCTCAGACCAAGAAATGTGGAAACAACCCAACAGAATGGGGGGCAAAGTTCCAGAATTGGGTACAGATTGTAAGTAAGTATTGCTGTTATACACATAGAAGATTGCTAGATTAACAGGGTTTGTCTGGACATGCATTTTCTGCGTGACTTGACATCTGATAATGATATGTCCCTGACATAGCTCTCAAGTGTCCAGATGTCCGTAGAATGCCGAGAGGTTTGCCTCTTATGTTTGGTCTGTTCCTCAATTTCTGTTTTTGAGAAATCAGTAGAATGATGTGAGGACTGAAGTCAGTAAATGTTGACATCCATTTATGTTTCAGGCATCATATCTTTCAGGGATGTTATGTTACAAGAAACCCTGTAACACCAGCATCTATTTCGGTTTATAGCACCATTATGTGAGATATGTCCTTCTTTTCAGGCCCCTGTCCCCAAGTATGTCAGGCTTTGTCCAGATGTCTTGTAGCAAAAGGTTCAGCAGTATGGTAAATCATGATTTAGTGACTTCACCCCTGATATCATCCCAGTGACTTAGCAGACTCCCAGAAGTGGTATGCAGCAGTGGCCATAAATATGGTCCCACACCCTAGACATTCTGTGGAAATCTGTAGAGTTGATAGTTATGTACATCTGGCCATTGTTAACAGACTGTCAAGATTGTGTAGCAGTGTAGTGTGTAAATGTTTGTTGGGCTGAGTAGGGAGATTGGCAGATGTGACTGTTGTAGATCCTTTTCTATCTGACTTGCATGTTGCTACAGTTGCTGGTGGTCTGCCAAGTGTATATGTTTGTAGGGGTAGACTGAGAAATGTCCTATAACACCTCAAAATTCCCAGTAGACTGTGACTTGGGGCAGTATATGTCGGTGTAGTGTGTGACTGGCAATCAGGATATGTTTGTTCAAACAGTCATTATACTTTAGAGTTAAGTTGGGGTACTGGTATGTTGCTGTGACTGTGGTGCAAATGGTTGTGGGTGAACAATTTCTCACCAGTGTCTGATTTTCCCTACAGTTACATCCCTGTAGTGGATGATATATTTGCAAATGCATGAGTAATTTCCCAGAGATGATTTGGGGTAGTTTTGTGTTGGTCTGACTGTAGTTCAGAAAGTGCTGGGTGAAATGGTTGGTGGATCTCATGTTTTTCCCTTCTGTTACATGACTGCAGTCATACCTCTCCACTGTCCAGATGCCTATACGCTGTCCAGATGCGTGGCTCATACGTTTGGTCTGTTCCCCGTAACAGTTCCGGGTTTCTGACAAATCATTGGGATTATGTGAGCATTGACATCAGTAGATGATGATAATCATTTCTGTTTCAGACCTGAAATCTATCAGAAAATATATGTTAACACAAACCATGCTATTCCAGCAGACTTTTACGCTTATAACAACCATATTTCAAATATGTCACTTTTGTTTGCCCTTTACCCCCCACTTTGTCAGGCTTCTTGCAGATGTCTTGCAGTAAGAGGCTGACTCTCTCTCTCTCTCTATATATATATATATATATATATATACATACACACACATGTAGATATATACGTATATATATATATATATATATATATATATATATATACATACACACCACAAACACACACACACACACACACACACACACACACACACACACACACACACACACACACACACACACACACATATGTATATACGAGTACTACGGATATATAATTTTCCCTTTTGTTAAATGACTGTAGTGCATGATATGTTTGTAAAAGCATTGCAAATTTCTGCAGCTCAGATGTTGTAGAGGTATGTTGCTGTGATTATACTACACAGGTTCCTGTGTTCAAGGCTTGATAGTGATGACTTTTGTCATTAATGTTAAATTACCAGAATTTATGGTATGTTTGTAAAAGCATTACAAATCCTTATAGCTCAGATGGTGTAGTATTACATTGCTGTGATTGTAATGTACAGTGTACTGGGTTCGAGACTTGGTAGGGCTGGTTATTTTGTTGCTGGGCAGAACAAGGGCTGATGGAGACATAGTGATTAAAGCACCTTTAAGCAGTTGTAAATGGGTTTGCGTGGTTTTGTGTGAAGCTATATGATGCTAACAGATGGTTAAGTCCTCTTAGTTTCACTTAGTGGCGCTTACTCCCGCACTAATTTTAAATAAAGAAAAGAAAAAAAGGCTGATAGGAACGTGGTGAAATGGGGGCAAGCAGGGGATAAAACATTAGGAAAACCAGCTAGGGATGTGCAGGACAGGTGTAGGAAAAGACCATAGCTCTACATTTCTACTGCAGCAAGAGCTGTGACTGATGTGGAACATTTGGAATTTACAGCCTCACACTCCACAGGAAGGGGTGTTGGCAACATACATTTGTAGAGTAATTTGAATGTTGATTGATTTATGTCACTGGACATGGGGGCAAAATGTAGAGCTATGTATGGGGAAATAATTTTTTTGTGGGACAGATTCCCTTTTTTTATTAAGATGAGAGTGGGATGTTGTGGAAGGGTTGTAGGTATGTTTGGGGAGGTAGGTTGGGTAGGATAGGTTGCATTCACAGACAGACAAGACACACAAGACAGCAGACAGGGGTGGTATATGACACGTGAGGGGGTAAACAGCTTGTATGGGGAGGGTGGTTAGGAATTCAAGGCCCACGAGCCCCCAAATTGATACAGTGGGACTGAGGTCACCACTGCACCTTCACGGCCCTGAAGGTGGTTGTGCTGGGGCTGGACAACAGGGGCAGCCTGCTCCTCCAGGTGCACCAGGCAGCCCTCCCTCTGGTGCAACCATCCCTCCAACTCAAAGTGGATGACGGTGCACACCATACCCCAGAACTTGTGGTGGGTGAGAGGTTCTTCTCCACCCCAGTGCCCGGGGGGAACGGGTCCCATCCCCTGAGGCAGTTCAAACTGAAGGTGGTGCAGGACCAGTGGATGAGGACATTTCAGGTTGGGTCTCAGACATGCTGGGGTCCAGTATCAAGGTCAGATGGGACAGGCAGATCCACTAGGATTTGCTTTGCCAAACATGCTATGGTGCTGAGGTTATCCAAGATATATTGGTTAGTCATGAACAAAACATTTCAAAATTAGTTATAACAGCATGTGCGGGTGTTCCAATTAACCCAAACCAACAGATTTGAAACAGTTGCTTAGCAAATAGAACACATGCATAAATGGAACAACAGTTAACATTGTAACAACATGCCAGTTACATTGATGGCAACAGTCCCCCAACAATGGTATTGAACAAGGTATGTTAATATGCAATTAATTAAATATATGAACAATAATAGAACAGAAGTCGCAACATTAAATTTTGAGAAAAACATGCCTGTACTACATAAATAATAATTAATGATGCAGATGAGGGGTGGGGGGAGAGAAAAAGTCCATTAACAACTGTATAGGCTTCTATTTTTCACAACAGTACTGCTCAATACTCTACAGGTCTGCTGCACTTTACATCTACCTATGGCCCATAGCTTCTGTAGAACATACATACCTGTCAAACTGTCAACCTGTAATGGTATGGGACAGACTGGGACAACTATGGCTACATTACTAGGAGGGCTTGTACATGTCACGGTTACATATCTAACAAAGAAGGGGTACCCTGTACTAATGTTTGTGACTGCTACTGGCATACTTCACCTGGATTCCTATATGTGTCCAAGGTGATTGGCAGCAGTGACCACTAGCCATGTCAGTATGACACTTGAGAAACATGTATCGGGAAGAGTGCATGGTGTATGTACCTATCCTGCAGTCATTTGCAGGCATGGGGTTGGACAGTGGGACAGTTGTACTCAGTAGTTTGGTATACCCTTCCTACAGCTACTGCAACCTTTTCTTTACCTTAAGACCTGTGGAAAAAATATCTGTTACCACTATCTGACTGTTTCTACAAATATTCAGGATTTCTTGAGCGTATATATGCACACATCTCACTACCACTCCCTGAATTCGAACCGTGTGTGGGTATGCTAAAATTAACAGCAAGGTTATTTCTCATCACACTGAGCTACTGGAGAACTGCTGTCATTTGTTTGACTGATTTCTACCTATTAGTCTGTGGGTTAGACAGTCTGACCTTGTAATCCTGAGATTCATGCATGACAGATAGTTGGTGTACTGTGTATTAATCCTTTCAAATAATACAATCTGGAAAGCAAAGGTTAACACAAGGCAATGTTGCAGGGGACGCACTATAATACATAATATAATAAGAAGAATACTTCCTCACAGCAAGTCATTGTTTCTGATAATCACAGTTCACAGTTAAATTGTCTGTTAACTTACAGTTCAGACAACAAACAGGTATGTGATATAATAAGAAAACATTGGTGAATACTAACAATGGATGAGAAAATCAAACAAGTAGTAGGAGAGCAACCGAGATTTCAGTATAAAAACAAGAAAAATTTGAAAAGACTTTTATGCAATAGAGATGGTTTTACCACACAAATTATACGTTCAGACAGAAGGGGTACTTTTAAATGTAGCAGAATCAAAGCTTGTCCTTTCATTGACAGTTCAAATGTTTTTGTTCCCATTCATGGAAATACACAACACTTCAATGTATATGCTGATTGCACTACATCACACTTAATGTATCTGGCCACCTGTCAACAATGTAATGCCTTTTACATAGGCAAGACAGATCAGAAGCTTAAAGATCGTATACTACGATATTTAAGAGATATACGACAAAAGGAACCAAATAATGCACTTGCAGTGCATTTAACACAATATCCTATTCATTCTTTCCTCTTTAAAGCAATTGAAACTGTCTTTCAGACCAATAGAGGAGATGTCCATCCCCGGGACTCATGAAGCTTGCGCCAGGCGCAGGCGTAGCATAGGCGGTATAACACCAAATATGGCTGCCGAGCGATTCAGGTACGATCCAATTCCACGTGCACTACCGGTATACGCCAGAACTGCACAGCCCTCGGTTTAGGTATGCTAATCACCCCATGCACAGTGCCGCACCATGCAAATGAAGGTATATAGCGATTCATGAAGTGGTGCAGGCGTAGCGTAAGCCCACGGAAATGTAAACCAAAAAACACGGTTTACATTTTCCCAAACAGAACATCGGAGCTATGTAAGCGATCCAGACTCATGTATTACAAAGTTAACATATGCCAATGGCCAAATACACAGCCAATGGCATAAGAAAAGATGCACAACACCTAAAAAACAACATTTAATGTCATGTCCACAGTAACGCAAAGTACAACCACAGGGCATGTGTGCGCAAACTGGAACACAAAGAAAATATATACAAATGTCATAAAATCGCAATGTAATACAAATCAGGATTTCACCATAATATGCAATGGTATGCATGGTACACCACAACCAAGCTGCAAGGGTTGCTAAGGGTCTGTGACAGTGTTTGGTGCGGTAACTATGAATTAGTAGTCAATGCCATGCAAATGAGGCAGGCAATACTGAATTGCAAATGTCCCGCCGGATTAAGGATGTACCATACGGCACAGCGCTATAACACCGAGGAGTGGCTCAGAGGTATACATGACATCAGCAATGGGGTGTGCCACCGTAGCTGTAAGCACATTGGAGCAATGCAAATCTGGCCTGGCCATTGCTAAGCAAAGCTGCAGGACAGGGGTGGGGAGGTAGGTATAGAATCGTTTAGGTGAGAGCACACATGGTGCCCGAAAGCACATGTGTACGGGGATGAAAACATGCCCGAAACCTGGTAAGCAGATGCACGTGCCACAAACCATAGCACAAACAGGAAGGTCAGGGGAAGAAAAGAAGGAAATGCCGCAGTAGGGTAATTGGAGTACAACTGAGCAATTAACACCTATTAACTCACAGCGGGCAATCGACAGCAGCTGACAAGTCTGCTCGCAGAAACCTGTAAAACAGGATAGGGGAGGCATCGGATTGCAAAGAAAGGAGAACTGTCATAGCAGAGCAAAGCAAACCTACAGTAGACCAGCAATAGAACACATTACGCAAGATAAGCCAGGTCTAGGAAAGTACAAATGAAAGCAGGCTGCTGGATGCATGCCAGAAAATGGTAGGTGAAACATGAAGAAATGTAAAGGGAAGGGCAAGAGGTAATCCACGGCAGCCAAATGTAATTCAACACCAAAGGCACCACAATAGTAGTTCCTGTAGTAAAACACATAAGATACCCTGTAGCTACGGTAGTACATACACACCCTATGACATCATCGGTGATCACAGCACAATAGTATAAAGTGTGAAAGCATCCTACACACACCTGTGTATTCCCAAACACTTCACCATAGGTGTAAACAGATGGGGAACTTTTAAAATGTACATGTTGGGAGCTGCCATAGCTGTGATTCATCATCATGTGTTAGAGACTGACGGTGTTGTGGAGGATGATGCTGACAACCACTGCAGGACCCGGAGGAGGAGGAGAAGAGTGTTCAGACCAAGGGTAACCTACCAGGGGCTACATGATCTGGAGATAGTAGAGCATTACAGGGTGGACAGGGACATCTTACAGCAAATAGTTGAGCTGTGCCGGCCACGCCTGAGAACCAGAAACAACAGAGGGGAACCCATCCCAGTGGACACAATGGTATGGGTAAGCTTGCGAATACTAGCCACAGGTACCTTTCAAAGGCCAACTGGAGATATAATGGGGATCTCACAGGCATCAGCAACCAGGGTACTACACCAGTTCCTGGATGCCATGTTACCACATGCCAATGAGCATATATACTTCCCTCGAACTCAGGAGGAGTTGGCCAGCAATATGCGTCACTTCCACCATGTGGCACACTACCCGGAGGTACTGGGTGCGATAGACTGCACGCACATACATATCAAGTCATCACCTGGTGAGCATGGTAGGCGCTACATAAACCACAAGGGATTCCACTCCATCAACTGCCGGGTCGTGTGCAATGCCCAGGGCATTATCATGGATGTGTGTGCTGGCAGCCCTGGAACCTACCATGACTCCCATATTTGGCATGCCTCACAGCTGTGTCAGGTATTTGTCAAGGGGGACATCCCACATGGCCACCTTGTGGGGGATGCTGGCTATGCACTGGAGCCATGGATGATGACTCCCATCAGAAATGCACACACACCCATGCAAGAACGCCATAATGAGGCACACGCACAAACCAGAATCATCATAGAGCATGTGTTTGGGATGTTGAAATCACGGTTCCGTTGCTTGGACACATCTGGTGGAGCCTTGCAGTACTCTCCAGGCATGTGTGCCCACATCTTCATAATATGTGCCATGCTACATAATATGATCCTGTAGAAACAGCTGCAGCAGGGACAAAATGGTGAAGGCCCTCATAGCCCACCGCAATTGCCAAGGCCATCACGGGCACAGAGGGATTCAGACCACGAACACCCTGTGCCAGCCCCAGTAGGCAGACGGAGGTGTGCCCAATTTGCCTATGCCTTGGCAAATAGGGAACGTATAGCACACACTCTGACAGTATAGGCCCCTACGGACTGACACACCTCTCCACCTGCACACACAGTAAAATGGATGGCACACACACACGACCACCTGTAAATTGTAATGTATAGGTGGCCTACTGTGTGAATCCTACATAGGCAGCCCTCAAACATTGTACATGCAACAGCTATTGGAACAAGGAATGTCAACACCTGAACAGTACATGTGCCTATCAGCATATGTTAGTGCTGTGTGTATAGGTTCCTACGTACATCAGTAGGTACACGCCCGATTGTCAGAGGCCATACACCAAATGAGGCAAACAGTGTCTGCTGTCACCACAACATCGAGTAACCAACTGTCGCTCAGTGGAGCAGAGGCAATCACGGGATCACATGTGTGTAAGCACTGTTCTGCACACACTCTGCACGGATTCCCTGCTACGTTAATGAGGGGCTCCACATAATGTAATCATGGATGTTGTGTCAAGGGATGGGGTGTACCCATGACAGGTATTTGTCACCCCAGCATGCTCCACCTACGGTCGTTTGCAGGTGTAGCACATTATCGTGTGTGGTTCACTGTGATATACATACCCAATGCTGGAGTACATCCAGTAAACATCACATGTTCATACCAGTAATTGGACTCATCCATATGTAAACTAACTGAGTTACCCATGTGAGTGCAGTATGAAGTAACAGCCATACTATACTCCACATACAAAATGCCATAACACGTGTACAAATCCCAGATGGCCAAGTGGTAAATGCAGTGACCGTCCTGCATGTTACCGGTCCCACTTCCTGCAAGGGATGTAATGTAATCCCGAAGGCACGAATAATGCATGTCAGATGCAGGTCATCAGATCATGTTTAGCACACGTTAGTGGGAATATGCGTTGCCCAGTGCTGGTAAGCATTGTTTAAATATGAGTATACGGATATGCGCGAAACAGGGCTAAGCTTCTCTGAATATCGCGCAGATCATGGTCGATGATGTCCAGAACAGGTGAAACCAGCATTATTCACCCCTGTACTTATAGCGCCTGCTCTGAAGGGTAAAACAACCACTGCCAGGAGTAGAACACACAATCATATATACAACCACCTAACACTATGGTAGCCAAGATGTACCTACGGCAGGTGTGTAATGTGACAGGTTCAGACACAAACGTGCGGAGTCCAGGAAACAGTATACACCAACAAGTACACAATGAAAGGTGTAGTTTGCCTGTCACTTTCCCTGTCAGATATATATATATATATATATATATATATATATATATATATATATATATATAGATAGATACATACATAGATATAATACAGATAGAAAGGGTGATAGAGAGATATATGTTGATATATATGGATTCACCGATATCTGCAAATATATAGATAGGTCAACGACATTCATAAAACCTTGGAGGTACAAATAAATAGGACACCGCCAACTATGGAATGTGTCACATACCGACACGCATAACCACGAGGCTGAAAGGCCGAAAGAGCACAGTACCGGAAGACTAGAACCGCGAGTAATATTATCACGATATGAAGGGACATTTAGTTACCGCTGCGGGTGTTGCGGTACACGTAGGTACTGTGTTCAACTGTGTTTGTGATTGCCGTAGTCTGTGTATGTGTGTGTTGAGGGTGCCGTGTGCGTTTCCGTGTGACTGTAATGTGTGTATGTGTGTGTCTGCATCGTGTGTCTGTTAGTGCCAACTCGGAGGTAGATCATTACAGTAGGTGTGATTATAGCTAGCCGTAGGCATACGGTTGCCACCTGTCCCACATTAGGAGGGACAGCCCCTCCCTGGGCAGTTGTGTCCTGACATAAAACATTACAAAGGGCAACTGTCCAAGATTGTAGGACATTATTATGACCCATATATTATGTAATAGTTGCATTAAATAGTTATGCCTGTAGGTAAGAAACGTAAATGTTACATGCAATATAATAAGTAGACAGAGTCCTACAACAATAAGTATGTATTGAGGATAAAAGAATGTGCTATCCTGTGTACTGACCATGGGTATGTGTCGGCCTGTAAACACCGATGTGTGTCCTGCAAGTGTCCCACAATGGCCATTTGAAAAGGTGGCAACCCATGCCAAACAGGTTCAGTTACCAACACAACTGCAATGACTGCAAATATCTGGGACAGAAATACAAGGGACAGCTGTCAGTTAGTAACATCCCTTTACATATCACTGTAATTCCGGAGGTATGGAAGTATCAACCTCACCTACATACTATATAGAAGCCAATTAAAAATGGCCCAATGTATAATCCCGTAACAAAAGTCTACTAACTGAAAGCTCTTTAATTAGTGAAGGAGCCCACACATATATGGAATATGTAGAAATGCAAGCCCCACAAACCTGTATATGCTACGTACACCCACCTACATTCCCCACACACGAAACTATAGCAATACAGACTTTAATCACAGCACAAACATCCAGTCAGTCAATTACATCTGCAGAAGCGTTAACATACCTTGTGAGAGACACATTTAAAGGCGCCATGTGAAATCATAGCCATTGTATAATGGAACAAACAGCGATGTTACAGGTTTTGTTTGCAATAGTCCCTTATCAGATGGTTGGGATGACAGGTACACTCACATGTAGTACCACATACTCTAGCCGTCACACACAATCCACGGCGGACATGAATCCAAACTATACATGTCTCTACACATAGCAGTTGCAATTACAAAACACAATACAGGCCGTCTCCCTGAAGGTAGGGCAAATGGGCAATGCCCAAGTGCAGAATTCAATTATACCCCACTGTTGCCGCGTAATTGGCGAATGGAGTAGCTACAAAGCTGATGTGCAAGTAATAAGTCACTCAGGAACACCAACTGGCAGTAGGAAACCACATGTTACAAGTATCAACGTATATAAGGATGACTTGCCAGACATTCAAACCGTATGCTCATACCATAGAACTGTTTAAACAGTGTAAGAGAGATAGTTATGAAAGTCCGGAAGGATAACAAGGTATGTAGAACACTTGGTATGTAAGTGTATGTATAGCCTGTTTTGTATTAATTATGTTAGTGTATGTATAGCCTGTTTTATATTAATTAAAAGTGTCCACAATGCATAAAGTGGGAAAAGGTATTATGTAGTGATGTCTTGCTGAGCATAGTAACGCTTGTAGATATTGTGTGTCCTGCAGTGGGCCACAAGGTAAACATCACAGACACCACAAGGGATGCTACATGAGGGCTATAAACAGAACAATTCCATACCACCTGCTGTCAGTGGTGTATGTCCAACAAGTACGTGCCATAGCAGGGGATAGTATATGTTGATATACCGTCACAGTAGGCATGTGTATGGGCATATAGTGACAATGACATGTCGAAGGTGGTTCCGCTGTGCAAGTATGCTTTGCATTATGGGATACTATGTAAAATATGTGTAATGTACAGTATTGTAGGTAGATATGTCAGATATTCTACACAGCATAACAGGCATATCATGCATACCAAAGGTATCGTCTAATGGCATGTACAATATACAATAACAGGATACATCTGGCTTGTAGTCACGGGACACTGTAATAGCATGATAGCTAATCTAAATGGAAGGGCTACTCAATTAACCATGCACAAAGGACATGTAATAGCTTCACAGGTTCATAGTGGGGTACTATGCAGTCTGGCAAGTCTATGTGTAAGCACAACTACAGTGTTCACACCAGCGGCACCTCTTTAGGGTAGTGTCCTGTCTGTGAACAGCAGAGCCATGTGTTATCTGCACATCTGCACAGTACAGCCACTGCAGTGATCCCTGGCATACATGTGTCTTCCATCCACCAAGTGAGGTATCACATGAACAGTGCAACTGAGTGTCCCTGCGTGATGTACATAAGAATCATGTTCCAAAGCATGGTGATTGTCTGGTTTGGGAATGTAACCCTAAAGCACATCCCACTCATTGTTGCGTGTGTGCACATATTCATGAGCATGTTGCTCACAGTGGCTTTTGCTTATGTCGTTTATGTGGAGTATATCCATGAATATTGTTGTGGACATGGGCCCTGTCTGTTCAGCAGAGGTCACCCCTGAGTATGTAGTATGCAAATGTGTACAGACGTGGTGTCCGTAGTTCTGCCGCATACTTCAACCGTCGGAGCTCAATAAACGTCATGGCGTGTTAATGTTGTGGTATGTAAAGCCGTAGCTGTTGTGTAAGGTACACCCTAAACAGGGTGTTGTACCCTTGAATGTGTGTATACGTCTGGACTTCAAAGGTACAATGTGTGCCTATGTTCCAGCTACAAACCCAGTACAGATAAGTGTGGCCATGTATAAGGATATCCATGCTACAGTGGCAATATGGTTATCAAAGGAGTGGGTGCAACCTACGTGTGTACTACGAGCACGTACAATGTGACATGTATGTAGGGGACTACCACCTATGTGATAGTCAGTGGGTGAATAGTGTAATGCAAAGGGGATGTTCATGCACCTTGTGTCATGCAGCTTGAGGCCATGATATTGATATTAGGTATCCGTCACAGTGACACTCTTATTGAGGGGGTCAGTATCAGCTGGTGGATCAATCATGCCACTTTGTATGCAGTTGTCTGTAAAGCTAGGCAGGGAAAGTCCCTCTGTGTTAGCCTGTACCTCAGGGAAGCATATACCAAACATGAGGGGCCCTATGACGGAGGACTGTGGTACGCCAAGTGTAACTGAAATACAGTAGGTACTATAGTATGCTACCCTCATTGTGTGTGTCCTGTCCGTGAGCCACTTTGCATAACATCCTGAGACATAGGGGTCGATGTGCATGTGGATGTGTATGTTGTCAATACCAGATTGGAGAACGGTGCTGCAAGGCAATGAGAGGAAAATATAGGCTGTGTGGACCCCCTTACTGTCATCAACTACCTTGGTAACTGTATGAAAGGAGTCCACCAGGTGTAGGAGCCATGCTCTGGCCCTAACAAGTCCAACATGGGTGGCATCAAAGGACCGGAGCCCACCAATGTCTCTGTGAATGACTTCCATGATGATGTGCCCCATAGCCTTCCAGAACAGTCCAGTCAGGTGTGTTGTGCAATAGTCCCCCTTGTGCATTGTGGTGCCACCTGTGTGGAGTGTGATAACTGTTGCTGTGTGCCATTCAGGGGCCACAATGTCTGATACAAGGCTATTACTGAATATGGTGGCAAAGTGGGGAGACATGTCGTTCAGAGGTTTGTGTAAATCACAGCCTGGGATGTTGGACGGTCACATGGGGCCAGTGTTCCAGGCCATATAGAGTGCAGGTTAGTACTGTGTAGGTGTGACCGCAAGGACACCGCAATGGTCCTGCATGGATTGTGGCCCTGTAGGAAGTGAGAGGATGTAATGTTAGCATTGAACCCATCCACCAGCATGTTGCCAACATCACCTGGTTCTGTAATGTTCCTGAGTAACTGTTGTATGTCAGAGCAGATGTGGGTATTGCCATCGACTACTGACATACCTCCATAATGCCTTGTGGTACACCCTGGAATGTGTCACAGTAATGTTTACATAGCTAGTTTTGGAGTATGTGATGAGGGATCCTGTAGCCCTACTGAGGCTGACCAGTGAGCTACCCCACCCATGGGATTGTACTCCACTTTGCAACAGCCTCCACCTGTTGTTGTAAATTATGTCCATGGAACTGGACCCCCAGAGCGGCGTCCATTATCTGATGGGTACCATCATGGCTCTGTGTGGAATAGCATGATCCATGCAGTCGTGTAAGTGCTAATGAAGTGCACTGGGATATGTTTCAGCATTTGTATGTGCATTGTTCATCTGCACGGGTGTCATGACGTTAACTACTGCTGTCATAAGATGTCTGTAGTAGGCGTTATAGTACTCTTGTACTGTGTATGCCATGAAGGGTGTGGTGCCGGGATGTGGCTAACAAGGGTGATTAGCATATGTTTGGAATCCACCAATGAGGGGATAACCCCAGGTGTGGAACACCGGTCACATGTTGGTAGTGTCCATGTCAAGGATATTGTTGGTCTTGGAGGTGGTGTATATGGGTTGATCCAGCAAAGTGGAGGTTATGAATCCCGGACAGCATTGGCCTAATGTGTCGGTACATGAGTGGCTTTCCCATTTAAGTGTGGGGTAGTGTCAGTCTCACATCAGTAGTACCTGTCTGAGCCCTACTGTCCAGTACACCAAGAAATGAGGTCTGGTAACCATGGGGTATGTTGTTGAATCCGTAGCTTATTACAATGTGTATAGCAGTTCTGGCCACAGTTAGTTGCACGTGGAACACCTCTGATGCATTGTGCTAAGTAACTAGCCAGGATGTGTGTACAACATAGTGGAATATGGGAACACCTCAGCCGTGGGTGTGCCGCTCCAGGTTACATGACTGAAAGGTATGGTCTGTGTATAACCTGTCATTGCAGGTGTGCTCTACAGAGCCTAGAGGCAGGTCCCAGTCACTGCAGAGATATTGAAGTGGTCCATTATAAGGAGTGCCTTGCTTGTGTGTGTCAGAGATGAAGATGTCAAGCATTGCATCACATGACCCCATGTTTTGCTTGCCTGTTCCTGTTCTGGTGGTGAATGTTATTGGAAATTGTGCAAGACAGGCAGTATAGAAGCATCAAGAGCCTTACATGTTATCTGTACTCCCAGGGCTGACAGGTGCAGGTCATCTGTGCCAAAGCATCATGTTTTGTTGACCATGTCAGTGAAAGCGGACAGATACCAGATGCCTGTGGAATGACAGCAGAAGCATAGACAACTGTTCAAGTGACACAGTCAGTCATTGTACAGTGGTATCAGGTCCGGATGAATGCATAATGCTCCCCAGGGCTTGGCCCATACCTTCAGGGCTACAAGACTGGTGAGCTATTGCATGTCCCTGCACATGTAATCTGTGAAGTTGCATCTCAGGGCAGTCACGCTAACATGGAGAATGACAGTCAAATTGTACCTGGTGAGGTGTGGCATGGGTGCATAGGTTATTTTGCAAAACCAGTTACCCGACAGCAAGATGTAAGCGACTATCGCCTTGTGTAGCCTGCTGAGTGGAACATCAGTGTGACCGCCTACAGAGTCACCTATGACAGGTGTGTTGTGTATGTTATAACACCCTATTGTCTGTATGTGATGGGCACACATGAGTCTGTGGGCTATAAGTTATTGTTGTTGTGTTTGGTGATGGGGGCTGCCTTTGGTGCCTACACAGAGTATGGAGAGGTACTGCACAAGTTGTATTCGTATGTGTGGCATGTGGTGGTGGAGATCTTGTGAGACTATGTGATGAGTGGGGTGTGCTGCGAATGTTACACATCACTACATGATTGTCAGGTGCAGTCAGGGTTGGTGACAGCATTACCCCCAGCAGGGCTGCATATGTGCATCTCCCACAGGCTGTAGTGTCGTATGTTGGGAGGTAAGCATTGACTGTGTGCATGAGACAATTGCTCTATTGCCACATGTATGACATATTCATCATATAGACAGGCAATAGCACTGGTACGTGACAGTTGGACATGCCTGTATATACAACCATGTCTCACAAGATATGTGAGTTACGTGTGTACAACAGCTGTTGTACTGTAAGCAAGCTGGAAATGTAAGGACAGACAGTGTACTTGTGAGAAATGGTGTGGAATGGGTGCTATATTAATCAGTAGCTCATGAAGTGCTCACAAGTTCTGAACAAGTGCTGAGCATGGAAATACAATACAGATAGGGTGTTGGATAATATCAACCCACAAGTGGTGACGATAGTCATAATTGGTGGCACCGCACTATAACTCTGCTGAGTATGGTCTGCAAGTCCATGAACCATTATCAATGTAGATGTTATAGGTTCATAGGTTCATAGGTTCATACTAGGCTATCTGCCCTAGGGCATTTATAAGCCTAGCCAGAGTGTGTTTGGCTTTCACCACTCATTTTAAATTAATTTTGCTATGCCCTTTTTCGAGGTTAGTATACTGTGCCTCTGTTTAACAGTGACACAGAAGTGATACCCGGGGTAAACCTACGATCTCTCATCCACTCATCAAGATTCCTCTTGAAGAGTCAATGATGGACTCTTCCTAACCTGGACTGGGATTTTATTCCAGAGTGAAGGGAGCCTCTGGGTTATGAATCTGTCCCTCCAGCATGTCCTATTTATTTCAGTGCTGAGGTTCAAGTCTCTCGAGCGCGTAGCTTGATGGGATTTGGATTTTCTGAGGTGCAGCATGTCCATTAATTTCGGGTTGGACATGGCTTTATACATCAGGCACAGATCGCCTCTGAGCAGGCGGTATGCCACTGAGTAGAGCTGGAGTTTCTTTAACCGGGCAGCATATGGCATCTGTTTGAGCCCTTTGATCCTCTTGGTGAAGTACTTTTGGGGTCTTTCCAGTTGCTGCAGGTGTCTGTTAAGGTACATCCCAAAAGGGGCATTGTACTCAATTATGGGCCTGATGCGGGATGAGTAAAGAGGCACGATGACCTCCCCTGATCTAGATGTGAATCCCTTCATGATTAGGTGGGCTATATAAAATGTTTTTCTAACCACTTTGGCCACATGGTTGTCAAATGAGAGATTGCTATCAACTTGGGTCCCCAGGTCCCTAATTACTTCTTCTGTACTTAATGGATTACCACCTATGTGGTAATTTGTGGGCACTTTGTTTTTGCCAAAGGGGATGACTATACACTTTTTGGCATTTAGCTTGAGACAATGGCAGTACAGATGTACATGGCAGTACAGATGTTTGACTACATATACCTTCGTATGTCACAGGAGTGTTCTACCAGTGGCCTGTTGACAGAATCAACATTACAAAAGGTGCCAGAGTGACATGTGCATATCACACCAGTGCCAGCTACAGTAAAATAGGGTTAATGTGTTGTACTCCACCCTCATTGTAGCCCATACCACACAGACAAATGTGAGGCATCTGTGTATGTAAGGATGTGAATGGCCATGACCTATGAGCAATAGCTGTCTCAGTGTTGTGAACAACATACAGAATGGGCTTTGTGGGTGAGGTGTGTGACATATGTTCACATTCTGACGGATGATATCAGCATTGTCACCTCTAGGTGAATATCCCTGTACCCATTAACTACCACTTAGACTGCGGTCAACATTATGGACACTGTGTAAGAGATGGTGCTGTGCAGTTCACCTCCCTGAGTTGGTGATGTCTCCAGGCCCCTTAGGTAGTCATACGAGGTACCCATGTCATGACAGGGTGCCATCCATGAGCATGGAGATCATTGGACAGGCATACACAGCACTCGGGTGACCAATATTGGATCACATATCACCTTTAAGGGGTATTGGCCATGCGTGGATGGGTGATACCGGCCTTCACAATCCTCACCTCCACTATGCAGCATGCTGTCTACCTTGCATAAAGACATGTGCTACACTATGATGTTGGACATGCTACATGTCCATATCCTGATCTGAAAGACATACGTCATGGACAGCCACCGTCCTACTACTAGGATCACCACATGCTGGACAGATCCCTGTGCCATACATGTTACATACTCCCACCATACCATGCAACCCTGTCCATCAAAGCTGCACATGTCATCTCTGTTATACATGGTGTGATGGCCATATGGTAGATGTAGTATCAACTGTCTGGATCAGTAATGTGGCACTGATGCACCTCGCGGTGGCAAAATGGCTGTCGGATACAGCTAGGAAACCTTGACCGTACATGCTATAGTTGATAACCATCCCTACGAATGACGTCCGACTAGCCATTGTCCCATGTCTATCACATGTGCAACACAGGCGAACCATGGCAGGATGTTGAACAGCTGTACAGTGCCGTGTAGATGTATATGGCAAAACACATGCATGTAAAGGTTTCCATGCATATGTGTGCATTGTCACTGCTCAAGTCCATTAAGGCAGTGTATGTGTTGATATGTGACATATACACAGCATCAAGGTCAACAGCATTACCATGGACACATCCAGGCATGTGCTGATAGGTAAGAACACCAGTGCAGGCAAACAGACATGCCCACATCAAGACAGCATTCACATGGTGTATGAACAATGTAATGAGGTGACACATTTATATGGTGATGATATCCAATGCATAACGGGTGTTACATGTGTGTGACACAAACATGTCAGTCGTGTCAGTGTCATGATGACTTGCAAAGATAACTGTGCAGATGTACTAAATTTACTAGAAATGTATGTGCAGCAGTATCTCTGTACATCTCTGATACTGTGACCTGTCACCATCATTATGTCTTACAGATAATGCCTCGTACACGCCTGCCAGCGTACAGCTGCCAGGAGGATGATGTCCTCATCCCGTACCTCCATGAGAACTATGAGGTATTGTTCAGCCATGTGCCACAGCATGCCCAGCAGCATTATGACCTGTGGCAGGATCATCACAGGAGGGTGAATGATGTGGGTGGCCATAACCGCACCTACCAGCAGATGCGCAGACACTGCATGGACTTGATATGACATGCAAAACAGTGTGCCACTGCAATCGTCAGGGAACAAGGTGGAACAGGTGGTGGGCCACCAACCCAGCCCCCACTCACACACACCGAGGAGCTACTGGCCAGTCTGGGGACACCCTCAGAACAGCATCCACAAACACTAGCTGCCATCGTGGAGGTGGGTGTCTCCCAACCAATGAGCCTGGAGTTGACTGGTAAGTCACTACTGCACATATGGCTATCATATCCCATTTAGTTGCATGTGTCACTGTACATTATGTAATGTAACATCATATGCAAGGTATGTTTACACACATGTGTATGCACACATGTGCATACTATATGCTATTGTAAAGGCAAATGTGTTAACATGCACAGTGCACCCTGTGGCTGTCATACAGTCATGAATAATGTTCAAACTGCTGTGTCACCCCTATACAGGTACCTCTGGCATGCCGCACAGACATCAGTCCGTTGCAGGTGAGACTGTCATCAGTATCAAGCATGTTAAAGCGTAGATCTATTCGCCATGTGGCCAGTTAACACCTGTACACTTGATGTTCGGTCCAGTCACGATATACAGGTCACATCACCCATCATTCACACTGGCCACCCATGTGCAATATATACAAACGAAATGATACACCGACATGAAACCACAGTATTTGTCATTGCTACATGTGTGGACAGCTGTGCATACAACGGTGGAGGTGTTGTACAATGTAGGCATATGTACTATACATTGGAACAACATGTGTGGTACGCAAACAGTACCACACAGTGAGCTGTGTTATGGGCAGCCCACAGGAGTCACCATTGTGTTATATGCCCCTGCAATGGGTACACACATTGTGATGTGCTATCTGACATGTCCCAGACACATAGTGTTCTGGCTGCAATATTGTCACACTATCCCATAACCCATACCCCACATACCAAACATACAACCCATTGTCTGCATAGCCCTGTAGATGGTGACATATCTGACATCTATGGGTGTATGTCATATGGGACAACACAGACATGTGAGATTGACAGCCATCACACACATTTGGCCAACACATGTGCACACATGGCCATGAAGGATGGCCTGAGACATGTAGCCACACAGTAGATGTGATGTGTATACACCCTGTTGCACATTGTCCACACATGGTCCAATTATAGCCTTAGTTGACTGATTATACAGTTGATGTGGTACACCGGACATCCTAAAAGCCTGTGCACAGCTAGTGGAGGTGTCACTGAAGTCTACCATATAAGATGTGTTGAACATCACGACTGTGTCATAGCATGACAGTAGTCACCTCTACAGCTTCCACAGACATTGACACCACATCAGGCCACAGATACTGTACATTTCCCTTGCTGCTGTAGGACCTCACCATTAGCTGTGCACCTCGTGTGAGTGGTACATCAATGTCATGTGGGACATGGCAAATTGACAAGTCTGCTATGTGTGGACATGGTTGCCAGGCAGCTAAGACTCTGTAGTAGTTGTGCAGGGGTGTCATCTGTAGGTCCTCCAGTGACCTGACACATGACACAGCATGGTTTGGTGTGTATACACCTCAGCATTGTGGGTCACAATCCACAGTTATGTCATGGGTATCCATGCAGTTATGGCTATGCAATGTGTACATATTATGCACTGTATAGCAATATAGATGCCTCATGATGCCATGCAATGGCACAGTGTCTGTACTTCACACTGTATAGCAATGTAGATGGCTCACACTACCCTTCCATGCTCATGCACATTTGCTAAACATGCATTCTATCTGTAGGGCATACAGACAACACTGCAATGTGATGCCCATTAAAACGCTGTACATGTGTCAGGACACCATTGTGTCAGACATGTATGCATGTTAATGCACACGTCAGCAAATTACATGTCAAGGTCACATCAGCCATGTGTACTGTTATTCTGTTCTGGTTCACATGGTGTATCACGGGGATGCATGCATACTACCATGATTGTGTGAACTGCATGGCTACTGATGTGACACCTGCTTGCTGTAGTATGCACCCCAGGAAGGTATGCTAACTAACACTATTAATGTCTGAGCTGCATGCCGTCTGCTGTATCACAGGCATGCTGCATGCCGTCTGTCAAATCACATGCATGGTGTGTCTGTGTGTCTGTGTGTGTGTCTGTGTGTGTGCGTGTGTGTGTGTGTGTCTATTGTAGTTTAGAGTCTTTCTTTGCATTCACAGGTGATGTAGGTGCGTTACCCTCCTACGGTCCATCTGGTATTAGTGTCCCCACAGATACTAGCAGTGATGAACATATGCATGAGGTACAGGCAGGGTTGTCAGGGGCAGAATCTGTGCCAATGGTTGCCATCCCAGTTATGTCCCCCTCTTCCCCGCACGCAGTTCTACTGCCAACACATACCACATCACTAGTGGCCATAGAGGAAGGACAGTCAGCATCTGTTAGCATGGAAAAGGAATGTGTGGTGGCTACAGAAGGTGTGTCTCCACACCATGGTGTCAGTGTAATGACTGCAGATGTGCCACACAGGCATGTGGCCAGTGCTGCTCGTAGGAGGACCTCTGGCAGACATGCACCTGCAGGACAGAGTGCAGCAGCTGGTATCACCAGACGCATGTTCCAGACTGCAATGGTGGCACAGGCACATGCTGAATGGCAGAACAGAGAAGAGCAGAGGCTGCAGAGGGCTGCTATCCATACCTAAACGACAACATCCAGGCATTGGCAAATTCTCAACAGCATATTGCTGATGTTCTGGACATGCGATTGGGTGACATGGTTGGAATTCTTGACCGTGGCATGGTAATCCACGAGCGTGAGCTGTCTGTGCTGGAACATCTGGTAGGAGTGAGGCGTAGGCCACGTGGACGTAGGCCAGCTACACCACCCAGTGCAGGTCAACGTGAGCATGCCACCTCACATGCCCACTACCATAGTGCCGGTAGCAGTAGCAGTGCAGCTGGTGCTGCGCTGTCCACACCTGGACACAGCAGGCCACATGGACATGGCCCTGGACATTCCCAGCAGGGGCACGGTTCCAGTGGACATGTGTCATCGGACAGTAGCCAATCTGTACCTCCGCCTGGTAGTGCCCGTGCAACCCCTGGCAGGCACAGGTCACGTGGCCATGGCCGGACACAGTGAGCTGTACAACCTAGTCTGTACAATCTGGAGCTGTCAATAATACCTCTGTGTAGGCCTCACAAAAGGCAGAACTGTGTGCAGACATACACACACACAGCAAACACATCTGTAGGGCACCACAACACCCACATGCATACTGAACAGACATGTCCAATCATATCACTGGCCCTTACCCACACACATGATGTCATCCATTGGTGCAGCCTATGCCCCTGGCAAACATTATCACCCTGTGCATATGATGAAGCCTGTGCCACATCCCTCTCATCCACACCATCGGTGCAGGGACATGCTCAAATGGTCTGATAAACAGGGTGAACAGAATAGTGAGAGAAGTGTATATTACATTAGTTGTGTACTGTTAACATGCACCAGACATACCATGTAGTACAGGTTTAGCAGGCATTGTTATATGTTAACAGTATGTGTCTTGGTAACAACAGTAACAGCATGTTGGTAATGATGCTCTGGTTCCCTCCTTATGGTCTACTTGCATGTGCCTACAGGTAGCAGTGTTTGCAGTTTCCCATGTGTAACTGTGGAGTACCCACAGGCACATATGGCAATATCAGCATGCTATACGTAGCCTCAACCTGACTGTTGGAAAGGCTAACATACCACAGATGTCCACACATATACTGATCCAGAAGCATGTGGGCAGTTCAATAGGCTACAGTGGCTAGAGATGTGACATCCATACCAGGTCACATCACAGGTATGTTGACATGGTGCAGGGGTTGAACATAGTGGTCTGGCCGATGATAACATTAGAGGCCACTTGATAGCATGAGGCCTCACTGTGTAGCAATAATACCCTGTCACATTACAGAAACATGCCCACACTCACGGGGTCAACAACACTATAACACACACTGCATAGTGTTGAGGTGAGGACCCCTGCCTATGTGGTCATCACCCTCACAGTACTGTGCACCCACACGATGCGACACATGGTAAGAACATGCACATGTAGCCAGTACGGCTGAGACCGATGGCATCAACAGGGTAGTAGACTGCATCACCATAAGGGGTTAGGGATCCTATGTGTTCTGTATGGTAGCATACACCCTCACTCCATGCACCAGACAGCCATACATACACACACACATACACTGTGGAGACCATAAATGTCATACACATACGGATAGCTGATGTGTGCGATACACACACCACCCCTGCCTACATCATGCATTCCACACTGCAGTATGTACAGATCTCTACAACAGTGTACAGGGGTGTGTAACAATTGGGATGTATTCCCCACCATATGTGGCATATATGGTCACACAAGCAAACACACATGGCAGTACTGTGAATGATACACCTGCTATATGATGATACGTCTGACAGACATGCAGCAGTATTGGCCGCATTATGAGTACCAACGCTACATCCGGCAATTGTGCTGCTATATGCACACGGGGGGATGTAAGTGTTACAGGTGTTAAGTGACATACAGTCAGTAACACCTGACCGCTGTGTAGGTTTTATGTCTTCACTGTCAAGTAACAGTAACATAGCGTACTGTTTGCACATGTAATGGTAGGATGGCGTGTGACACACCTGTGAGCCGTCCCCGGCAAACATCCATCTGCACAGGTGGATCACCACTTTATGTACACACATCCATCCATACCTGATGTACATCCTACCGTACTGTCAGTATGTCACCATATACAGGTGTCAATGATGGGGCTGCATTGCAACTGCATGTTGTAGTTAGGCACAGGTGAGTTGCATACATCAGCTACTGCACATGCATGGTAGCTGCATGCGCACTACAAGTTGTACATGTGTGTTGGTCCTACATGCCTGTCATGTAGCCATGTTTGTATGCATTGCAATTGTTGGACATGTGTGATGACATACATAACACATGGACTGTTGTATGTTATGATGGTTGTCATGGGTAACTAGTACAGAGGGAATGTGTCCTCGGTCAACATTGCTACCTCATGTACTGTTAGCATTCAACAGCCATGGACCCACCTTCCATTTGCGTGTGTGTGATTGCTGTAGCCACTTGTCTGCATGGACGACAGCAAAAGCTATGCTATGTACATGTGTTGTGTGTGTGGTCCATGCACATATCCACTGTGATTACATGTATGTCATATCCAAACATGTGTGTTCTTGGGTGTACAGTGACAGTCATCTGTCACAGCTGTGTAAGACGCAGGGCCCCTGGTATGTGTAGATCCGACCTGGTTATTACAGTGGTATAATTGCAATGCATAACACATGATGGAACCCTGTCAGTACATGTGTAGTCTGCACAGTTGCTGTAGACCTATGTACAGTCCACTGGTCATGAGTCACACAGTGTTGTGGTAATGTATGGCTGTGTATTGCTGGTCCAACAACATGGTGATGTCTGAGGGCTACATTGTAGACTGCTGCATGTACCTCTGTGATCTGCACCTGAGACATCTGTGATGGCTCCTCAGTGTGTACTGGACAGTACATGTGAGTGGCCTTCATGTACATTGGAACAGTAACACCATACTGTGCCCTTCCATGTTTAGAATCCGTGTGCATGACACATGATGGAACCCTGTCAGTACATGTGTAGTCTGCACAGTTGCTGTAGACCTATGTACAGTCCACTGGTCATGAGTCACACAGTGTTGTGGTAATGTATGGCTGTGTATTGCTGGTCCAACAACATGGTGATGTCTGAGGGCTACATTGTAGACTGCTGCATGTACCTCTGTGATCTGCACCTGAGACATCTGTGATGGCTCCTCAGTGTGTACTGGTCAGTACATGTGAGTGGCCTTCATGTACATTGGAACAGTAACACCATACTGTGCCCTTCCATGTTTAGAATCCGTGTGCATGCAAGACGGCCCTTTGCAACTGCTAAGTGTGTGAGCATGCCCCATATGCCATTGTGTAGATGGACACACAGTACATTCCAAACTGCACCCTTCTGTGTTTAGAATCTGTGTGCATGCAAAGACGGCCCTTTGCAACTGCTGTGTGAGCATGCCCAGTACGCTGTTGTCTAGATGGACACACAGTACATTCCAAACTGTGCCCTTCTGTGTTTAGAATCCGTGTGCATGCAAGATGGCACTTTGCAACTGCTAAGTGTGTGAGCATGCCCAGTACTCTGTTGTGTAGATGGACACACAGTACATTCCAAACGGATGTGTGATACTAAGTGTGTGGGCATGCCCAGTGACACCTTGTGTCGGTGATGTGCCTCTGTGTATGAGCATGGCCATTGACATCCTGTATAGCGATGGTGGTCATCCAGGCAACAGATGTCCATTTACAACATCACGATGGATGCCTACATTGAACACACTGGTTGACTGTCTAGAAGGGTGTACTGTCTGTGGCGCATCCCGTATCTATGTAGTGTTGTTGTAGTGCTCCATAGATATTTAGTTGCCCCAATCACACCACTGCCATGTGTGTGTCTACATCTACCTTGGGACAGAAATATGCTTTCAGACTGCTCACTCTCAATACATTCCCTATTGGTATCCTTGCCTTTGCAGATGATGTCATCCACCTAGAAGTATGCCTCTGGGAGTGCTGTGTTCAGTAATCTCAGTAGCGTGTTCTGTAACTGCATAATGCTGTAGTGTGATAAGGTAGTTAGGTGTATGTTTGACTCCCAGCCCTGCCAGGTGTGTGTGTGTGTGTTTCCAGCTGCCTGGGGACAGAGTAATGCTTTTAGATGGCTCACACCACGTACATTCCCTATCGGCGTCTTTGCCTTTGCGGATGATGTCACCCACCTAGAAGTATGCCTCTGGGAGTGCTGTGTTCAGTATTCTCGATAGCATGTTCTGTAACTGCGTAATGCTGTAGTGTGATAAGGTAGTTAGGTGTATGTTTGACTCCCAGTCCTGCCAGGTGTGCGTGTGTTCCCAGCTGCCTGGGGACAGAGTAATGCTTTTAGACAGCTCACATCACATACATTCCCTATTGCCATCTTTGCCTTTGCGGATGATGTCTCCCACCTAGAAGTATACCTCTGGGAGTGCTGTGTTCAGTAATCTCAGTAGCGCATTCTGTAACTGCGTATTGCTGTAGTGTGATAAGGTAGTTAGGTGTATGTTCGACTCTGAGCCCTGCCAGGTGTGTGTGTGTGTGTGTTTCCAGCTGCCTGGGGACAGAGTAATGCTTTTAGACGGCTCACACCACATACATTCCCTATCAGCATCTTTGCATTTGCGGATGATGTCACCCACCTAGAAGTATGCCTCTGGGAGTGCTGTGTTTAGTAATCTCTGTAGCGCGTTCTGTAACTGTGTATTGCTGTAGTGTGATAAGGTAGTTAAGTGTATGTTCAACTCCCAGCCCTACCAGGTGTGTGCCTGCATGTGTGTGTGTGTGTTTTCAGCTGCCTGGGGACAGGGTAATGCTTTTAGATGGCTCACACCACATACATTCCCTGTCTGCGTCTTTGCCTTTGCGGATGATGTCACCCACCTAGAAGTATGCCTCTGGGAATGCTGTGTTCAGTAATCTCGGTAGCGCATTCTGTAATTGAGTATTGCTGCAGTGTGATAAGGTAGTTAGGTGTATGTTTGACTCCCAACCCTACCAGGTGTGTGTGTGTGTTTCCAGCTGCCTGGGGACAGAGTAATGCTTTTAGATGGCTCACACCACATACATTCCCTATCTGCGTCTTTGTCTTTGCGGATGATGTCACCCACCTAGAAGTATGCCTTTGGGAGAGCTGTGTTCAGTAATCTCGGTAGCGCATTCTGTAACTACGTATTGCTGTAGTGTGATAATGTAGTTAGGTGTATGTTCGACTCCCAGCTCTGCCAGGTGTGTGTGTGTTTCCAGCTGCCTGGGAACAGAGTAATGCTTTTAGATGGCTCACACCACATACATTCCCTATCGGAGTCTTTGCCTTTGCAGATGATGTCATCCACCTAGAAGTATGCCTGTGGGAGTGCAGTGATGCCGGAACTCGGTAGCGCATTCTGTTACTGCATAATGCTGTAGTGTGGTAGACTAGACAGGTAGATGCTCAATTCCAGGGCATGGCAGGTGTGTGTTTGGCAGTTATACCGTATGTGTTGGTATCTGTGGGTGGCTAGCTGCAGGATGTGTCCAGTTTGTTTTGTTGCTGACCTATTTAATGTCCACAGCCCACATATTCTGCCAAAACACTGGGTTGTCAACACATACAGTCACCAATAGGTCTGGTGAGTAACTGTCAGCAGCCCTACTCTTACCCTTGCTATGGTCTGACCTGTGTGACGCAACATAACACACGTGCCTTGATATTAACAACACTACATGATGCAGGTGGCACATGTAGTTTCCTTTCCATTCCTGTCTAATGCATTGCTGTCATGTGGTTCACTGTTGTCACATAAATACCATATCTACATATGTGTACATGTATATGTGTGTATGTATATATACATGTATATGTGTGTATGTATATATATACATATATCTATATATATATATATATATATATATATATATATATATATATATATATATATATATATCTATATATGTCCATGTATATATGTCTACAAATAATATATGTGATATATGTAGATGTAGAGGTGGACATAGATGTGAACATATGTCTGAGGACTTCAGCACTATTGACTATTTGTGCCGGATGATCTGTACGTGATAACCTGGGATCTATTTATATCTGCCATGGTGTGGTGTTAATGCACATCATCTGTGGTGTGCAGGGCCACGGGTTGTAGTCGTGTAGACACCGGTTATTTTGTTTCTGGGAAGACCATGGGACATCGAATATGGTGATGGTAAGGCACCTGTTGCCAGTTGTGTGTGGATCTGAGCGACTCAGAGCAGTGGTTAATATGTTGGAGGTTTGGTATGGGTCATATAACTATTCATTAGAAGACTATACTATGCAGATGAAGTTGACTATGGTGTATCACATTTATCACCAGGGTGTGCTGCCGGTCTCTGGAGTGTATGTGTGTAGTCAGCCAGGTGCAGGTCTCGCATATAGTTGACAGCATGGGAGGAGGGTCAGGCATACTGTACGTACATTGCAGAACTGAGCCTCAGGACTGCTCCTGCCTTAGCAAACCTAAGCTTGGGGTGTGTCTATACCTGCCTGGTGACATTGGGAGGGATGACAGCAGTGGTGGGGTAGTCAGGGTGTCCAGGCTGCACAAACAGGTGTTGATCAGCACAATTAGCTGATGACATGGCCAGCCCACACATAAACAGTACATTAATGCGAGCAAGCAGCATACACACATGTTTCATCCACACTCTACACCACCGGTGTATACCTGCAGGGACATTTCATGACACAGTCCAACCAAATGACATGGGCTGCAGCAGGCAACATATACCAAAATGTGCAGGGGGCTGGGGCAGTGCGGATGTGTATGCTGCCGAACAACCCTTACTGGGGTGACATAAGACTTTATAGACCAAGGGTGACTTACCAGGGTCTACATGGGCTGGGGATGTTGGAGCACTATGGGGTGGACAGAGACCTTCTACAGCAGCTTGTTGACCTGTGCCTAACACATCACACAGGCTGAGGGGAACGCATCACAGTGGATACCATGGGATGTGTTGTCCTAGGTGTACTAGCCACAGGTACCTCACACAGCACAACTGGGGAGATCATGTGTATCTCACAGGCATCTGCATCCACAGTATTGCACCAGTTCACAGATGCCATGTCAACACATGCTAGTGAGCACGTACAGGTCCTCCACATACGTGATTAGTGGACCAGCAATATGAATCTGTTCAACCACATGGATGATTACCCTGGGTTACTGGGTGCTATAGCCTGCACACGCAGCACCACCCAGGGAGCAGGGTTGGGCCTACAGTCAGTGCAGGGGCATACCCTCCAACAGCTAGGCCCTATGCGATGGCCAGGGCATGAGATTGAATGTGTGTGCTGTCTGCCCTGGAAGCTGTGATGTGTCCGGTATATGGCGTCTGACACAGCTGTAGCACAACAGTGCCTATGTGGACATCCCCTACAGTCTCCTAGTGGGGGATGCTAGGTAAACACTGGTGTAGTGGCTTATAAAACCCATCAGCAATGCACACACACCTGAACACTCACATCATACTGAGGCGGATGCGCAGGCAAGACATATACATGTGCATGAGTTTGGGATGCTCAGTTCACAGTTCTGGTATCCGGACACATCTGTTGGGGTTCTGCAGTATTCACAAGCTACATGCATACATGTTGTTATGTTATTTGCTATGCTACACAATGTTAACCTGCAGTAATAGTTGCAGCAGGAACAGCATCGGGCAGGGCCACACAGCCCTACACCACTGCCAAGGCCTGTACAGGCAAAGTGTGACTTGGTGAAGGAACTACCTGAGTAGGGCACAGTCGGCGACAGCCCGTGCACAGTATGACCTGCCCTTGGCAAAGAGGCAACACACGGCAAATGCACTGACACAGTAGGTACCGACGGATTTCCCCTGTCTGACCCGCACACAGTACAATGGATGCCAAACATGACAGTACCTGTGCTCGGCCATGTATGGGAGGTGCACTGTGGGCATCCGACATAAGCAGCACTCCAGCACCATCCTCAAGTCCGTAACACAACCAGGGTATGTCTATTGACCTAACAAGTAGCGGTTGTATTAGAATGTGTACTTACCCATTGCTCTGGTATGTATGTGAGCATACAAGTGACTGTGGTGGTCAAATGTTAGGGCAGCAGACAGTACACATCCATAGTGGCACCATGACCTCTGTAGCACATACAGGGGTCACAATGGTAGCCTGTAGTACACAGGGTGTCCTACCCACTGCAGATTATGGGCTGACCACCATGTGTGTCCGTACAGCCCACACACATTCCATGCAGCCGGACAGATGTGGACCAATACAGACAAATGATATACGATGGCCTATGGATATGCCCAATGACTGACCCCAACCCTGTATGACACACACAGATGACAGCAGGCCAGGCTGTTTAATGTAGGATGTGTAATAGGACGTCCAACACCATTGTGCTGGTAATTAATGCTGGGAACTGACGTACCCTGGTATCCCTCCAGCCAGCAATTTAGGTAGGTCCACACACTGACATGGAGTACCTGGCAGACCAGTACAATAGTGGCAGATGTGTACAACTGTTGGCTGTGCCCCTGTCACACCTACACATGTGAGAGTCATGTGCACCACCCACGGTGCTGTGTAGGACTGTGGTTGCATGTCCCCCCATGCTATACAGACATGTAGCAACTGTCAATGCCACATGACCATTAGCTACCATGCAGACACAGCATGTCACCTGTCTGTGTTGAACGGAGGGGTCAGCAACACAGTACTAACTATCTGGACATGTGACACATGCAATACAGTTGACCATACTTTGCATGCTCACACACATGATGGTATTGCCAATCTACAACATGTGCAACAATCATACTGGGCATGCTCGCACACTGAAACACAGGACGGCCAGGCATGCACACACCAGTGGTCCGGACATATCTGCCAGTACATTGCTATACTGTTGGATGTCTGCGCTGTATGGTGTTTGTGGTCTATTGTCTGTACATATGCCATGGTCTATTGTTCATTCACATGAGCTATGTGCGCAGGGTACTTCTACCATCATGTGTATAGGGCGGTTCTTTGTTTGAGGACAGGACGACGCCTTTGGATACAAACCGGGTAAGGCACAGTCCAGCAGGTGGGAGCTGTTGTGCGTGGGTTTGCACAGTGTTAAGCACTGCTGATCTCTGGTCACAGCACCTTATACACGTTTACACTACATTTCTTTGACAGGGCACTACTGGCATACTGGTAGACAAACACGCTTACAGCCGCTCGCTCTCCGACACTTCCGCTTACATTTGTCACTCACGCTGGGTGTGTGCGATCTCTTGTGATGCGTATTACATCGGACTACATGACTAGAGTATCAGCTATATGTAACCATTTTGCGACAGCAGCCATTCGACTGTACGGACTTGGCGGCCTGTCCAGTGACGTAATCATATTATATGCGTGTTCCTCATAAGATCTGCTCCCATCTGCCTGATACATGGGAACCGATACTCTGCAATGCTGACATGTGACTTGAGTTTGTTAATGCAGCTGTCTGCCGAGTCATACTACCGCATACCAACTGCACGCTGACCACCTTTCAGATTGCACGATGGGAGACTGGAGTGACACCTTTCCCACTTTGCATGGGACAGTCCCTCATCACACATCACATGTGACAATACCAGAACTCTCCACCAATCGGGGACACATTTCTGCAGAATCAGGGACAGGTCATGAAAAACAGGGACACTTTTACAAAAGTAGTGCTATTAACTTGACACATTGACAGAATCAGAGCATATGACATAATACACATATTCTGACGTAACAGTTGTTTATAACTCTTACTTATTGTCATTAGTCAGTAAGTGTAATTCACCACCTTTCCTTCAACAGCCACTACATTTAGGAGGGATTAAGAAGGACACAGTTAGACTTTCAGTCAAACTCAGGGGCGTACCTGACATTCGGGGACAGTTGAGTGGTATGGACAATACTCTAGCCATTGCAACTGTCCTGATTAGGGGACCTTCTCATGTTGTAGGTGTCTGTACTGGTTGCTTGTTACAGGTCTTGTATACCTGACACGTTGATATGTCATATGTAGTAGCATAAGCAACTATACTGCTGCTAGACTACGCTTTGATTTGCTCCGATATGTATATTTCTGTACTATGCATGGCTGTAAGTATGTTCTGCCCTGGTACATCTGACAGTTCTACAGAGCAGGTTCCACTTTGGCCGTTCAGACTGGTGGCTGCCCTATAGACCCTATATGTAGAGCTATCACATGTGTCGAGGCAACACATACCCACAGCATACCTCTCAACTGTCCCTGCTTTTCAGGGCCATCCCTGATTTTGAATCAAATTTTAACTCTGTCCGTCTTAATTGCTCCTAAAACTAGTGACACTTGGAGGAAAGGTGGTGAATTACACTTAATGAATAATGACAATAATTAAGAGTTACAAACTTCTTTTACTTCAGGAAATTTGTATTAATTCATATGCTCTGATTTTGTCAATGTTTCCAGTTAATAGCTCTAATATTTTAAATGTGTCCATGATTGTCCTTGTGTTTTCTTGACTTGTCCATGATTCTGTTGAAATTTGTCCCCAATTGGTTGAGAGGTCTGACCCACAGCTAGTAGTACACGGACAACCTCCACGGTTTGCATACGTTAAGGTTATTCATGTAGCATTATAATTGATAATACTGTTCCCTATTACATGTAGCTGTTACTGATACAACAAATTGATGTCTGACACCACTACACACACTATATAGCCTCCATTCCCGAACTCACAGGCCCAGACCTCTCAATCAATTGGGAGCAAATTTCAACAGAATCAGGGACAAGTCAGGAAAAAATCAGGGACAATCAGGGACACTTTTAAAATATTAGTGCTATTAACTTGAAACATTGATAGAATCAGAGCATATGAATTAATACACATTTTCTGAAGTAAAAGAAGTTTATAACTCTTAATTATTGTCATTATTCATTAAGTGTAATTCACCACCTTTCCTCCAAAAGTCGCTAGTTTTAGGTGGGATTAAGAGGGACAGAGTTAAAATTTGAGTCAAAATCAGGGACGTCCATGAAAATCAGGGACAATTGAGAGGTATACACAGGCCACGTGCCATAACTGTCGTTTTGTAAGACACAGCTGCCCAGACGGGTGTGTCCCTCGCAGGAGTACGTGTGTTTAACCTCTTCTATTATGCTGTCATCTACCTGAAGTGGTCAGCAACTTATGCACTATCCGTCAGTAGCAGAACTCACATACCAATGGGTGTGACTGAACACCGTATCAGGAACAATGCATAACACCCTGCGGGACACATTTAGATGATTGGTTCTATTAATCAGACACAGTCACAGAACATATGTATTCATTCACGTTTGACGAGGTAAATGCTGCTTATGACTCATACATGTTGTCATCTGTCATCACCTGTATTCTGCCACCTGTTCACCTAATATCAGTAGTTCTGGCAGTGTTTATTTGGACTTTGTTACATTCTGATACATAACTATGGACGTCCATGCTACTCGGGAACACGGCACTGTGTAGGTCTCTATGTATTCCACGATGGTTTACAAACTATCCGGTAGATGTGCTCTTCAGATTTGGGAGGTGTAGGTGTATGCTATGCCCACATAGGAATATTAATGACTTCCACTGGGTGGGCCTACTACATCTCTGCCAACCAGCACCTGTACACTTAAGCCCATTAATGCATACCCATGGTCCACCTACCTGGCACCCCTCTACAGCAGTCATGACAAATACTTACTGCGAGCGCAGCTGGGGTATGAGCACACCCCTACACATTGCCCACTCTCCCCATCTCGGGACACATGGTGTACGTTTCGTCAACCCATATATTATCACACTTGCACAACCTACTCTTCCATGTACACCTACATTCTGCTCGTATTAGTGTCGGCAGATTCTTTCATACCTGACTTTTTGGGGTCCCGCAAGGGACACCGTTATCCATGTTTAAAGGGTAGACCTTGCAAAACTCTCCCACTGGTCCTTTCCTACCGGTGTTTTGGACAGCGGCAGTGTATTGATCTGTATTGCCTGTCTGTATGTCTGTCCGGCCTAGCTGGGCGATGTGGGGGGTACAACGTTTCTTTATTGGACATCCCAGTCACAAATGCCCCTGCACCCCCATGTGGGCTCGCCCCACCCCTGCTAATTATATATATCTACTCCAAGATTGCACTTAACTACACTATGTGCAATCTTGGAGTTGATATATTTAATTAGCAGGGGGTGTGGGGGTGCAGGGGGGCTTGCCCCCCTGCATATATTTGGTAGAAATTGTTATGATTGATGTTGCTTAAGCTGAGTTTATGCATAATATGTGTTTTCAGTATTTTGAGTTTCAGTATTTTGAGTATTTAGTATTTTGAGCTTTCAGTATTTTGGTCTTCAGTATTTTGAAGTTTTGTCATTTTCAGTATTTGGTAGAAATTGTTATGATTTATGTTATTTAAGCTGAGTTTATGCATAATATGTGTTTTCAGTATTTTGAGTTTCAGTATTTTGAGTATTCAGTATTTTGAGCTTTCAGTATTTTGGTTTCAGTGTTTTGAGTTTCAGTATTTTGATATTTCAATGTTATGAAGTGAATCCATATATATATATATATATATATATATATATATATATATATATATATATCCGTATGGATATATATGTGTATGTAAATTATTATAGCTATGTGTGTATATATATATATATATATGTTTTTATCTATATATATATATATATATATATATATATATATATATATTTATATATATATATATATATATATATATACATCTGTGTGTCCGTTAACCCGTTAACCTATACATTTCCCAGACATGGACACTTACACATTCATATTTGTTTTATCCCTGCTTCAACAGCATACTATTGCCTTAGTTATTCTGACACCAACACTTCACTCCGGTGAACTTGTGCTCAGTATATTGCACGTTATGCAGTGGACAGATGTCGCAGGTTTTTCATGTCTGGGGTGCCGCTGCTAACTGGGTTGTGATAGTGTCAATCGACCTATTCCTCATATGCGCAGCCTATTATTCCTGCTACTGTGTTTGTTTCTGTACACATTCATATTATCACTGTTGATAGGATGTGTGTTTGTGCTACTGTGACTGTACGTCGACAAATTGTTGTCTTTATGTAGTTGTGTCTTTCTGCTTTTCCTGGTTTGGGGTTGTCACAGCAGAACTCCGTTCCACTCATGGGTGGCGTATAGGTTTTACGTGCCAGGCTGCCAGACCTGACGCACAACGTCTGACAATGATATGCCCATTCACGCATGTCTCCACGCAAAAGACACTCTATCTGGGAATCGCAACTACGTACTAGCTAGGGTTACCACCTGTCCCACTTTGTGAGGGACAGTCCCTCTTTGGGCAGTTGAGTCCTGCGAAAAAACTGAAAAAATGGCAGATGTCCTGAGATTTTTGTACAGAAATATTTCCTAAGTTTTCTTTCATAGTTTCATAAAACAGTTATTTTTTTATCTGAAACACCTAAATGTTGTATGAAATAGCATAAGCAACTCAAATGCTACTCGAATAAGCTTTTATTTTGGCAAAAAGTTGAAGTTCTATCCTTTGTTCTGGTCATGGGTATGTTTTGTCCTGCAAATCTGACATTTCTACAGAAAATGTCCCACTTTGAGCATTTGAAAAGGTGCTAACCCTAGTACTAGCTGACCTCCACGGGCTGCTCCATTGCACCCGGCGCAACATGCCCTATCACTCCTGTGTCCATACTCGCATATCCATGGTTTTGTCCTGCACACCTGTGTTGAGTTTCCCCGCATAACAGACATTATACACCTGATATCACAGCCATGACACACCTTTACACATTTCCTTCTCATGAGGGTTGGGGCCCTACACACATTTTGTACCACCTCGTGTATTCACAGGCTCACCATCCATTCATATTTGCACATATGTGCCTTTCCTGGTGCTATGGATTACGAACTATTTGTGGGTTACAAGTGTAGGTGGACACAACATGTCCTACATTCCGTCTGTTTACAATGTTGACGTAGCACTTTAACGATGTTATGGCCACTGGTATAGCCCTGACTCTGGTGTGGAGAGCGGTGCTCTACCCACACTTGTGCAGCTTTATGTGACATACACTGCGAGCACTTCATAATTCCTAACTTGCTCTGGATTCCCTTCACAACCCTTAGGTTTGCTTTCGTCTTTCAGCATTCCTAACATATATATATATATATATATATATAGATATATATATATATATATATATATATATATATATATATGTAGCTATATAATTGCATATTTCTGTTATGTCTGTAGATATTTCTCTATACACACATCTATCTAACTATATATATATGAAAGTTACAGCTGTAGAAGACAACATACATTTGCTATGCTAATAGCTGCGTACACCCGCGCATGCCCACTTGCATCTACTTATTCTGAGTTACATATGTTTACAGGCACGTCTTTAGGATTACATGTGCCTTATTCCTTATGACAGTACCACTTTGATAGAATCTGGTTAACGGACTCATGCGAATGCAGTCACCTTTACATGTATAACTGTTGGCTTTACAGCACAGAGGCATTCATTACACAATTAATATGTGCTATAGTTGTACTTGCACCGGGAATGCCTTTACATTGGGCGGATGCTGTAACCTCTACACTATTGGTGTACTGGCTCATTTATATGTATACCCATGGTTCATAGCTACTCTGACATACGCCTCACCGCTTCCCTTACACAGCAGGCATCCATTCTCCTGCTGGCAAAACCACAGTACTACAATTAGGACATTCCCGGTTTCCTACTGCTCTAGACCCGTGCTGCGAGTCTACTCGCTCCAAGGATATTCATAACCCTACGCTTATAGTCCTCGCACATATGCATGTTTGATTGTCAGGGTTTTCATGTGCTTGTCCAGGTTTAGGCTCGGCCGACTGGTGACTAGCACTGCCCTGGTGCTGTTCAAAGATCAGACGTAGCACATGGACAGAGTTAGTCCAGAGTTTCACATTCTACCTGTGTTTACAGATGCAGGTGTTTGGGCACCTCTGACCACATTATTGGGTCAGCGCTACATAATTTAGGGCGGGGAGGGGTTCCACTACATAATGCAGGTTGGGGGGGGGGTGGTTTCCCTTCCCATTTGACTATTTCATTCATTTATACATACAATGAATATTATTCTGGACATCTGTTATGAAATCACTACAGGTATGCAATAGTCTTGTCAACAGCTGGGACAGTTGGTTGGTCTACTTCAGTGTACGGACCTCTCTGATACTCGGGGAATCATGTCTACAGTGACAGGGACAAGGCTATGACAACTCAGGGACAATCACGGACACTTCTACCATATTAGTATTATTAACTTGGAACATGTTGACAGATTCATAATACTACTAATTGTCTGCAGTTAAATGCATCTAGTACTCTTCATTGTTGTAAGTAGTCATTCTCATTCAACACCTTTCCCCAAAGGGCACTGGCTTTGTGAGTTTTTAAGGGTCTGGCTAGTTATTGTGTGAATGCTCTGACCATTGGTATTGTTGACATTGTCATATGTCCAGGTGTGCTGTATTCCGGTGACTAGGGTTGGCACCTTTTCAAATGGCCAAGATGGGACATTTTAGGAACACACCAGGTTTTACAAATCGGCACATACCCACGGTCAGTAGAACTTTACTTATTTGCCTACATTAAAGCCTATTGTTGTAGCGGTTTATTTGCTTATTCTGTTTCATGTAACATTTAGGTATTGTAGATACTGCAATAATTATTTTCTGCTGCTATTACATAACATATGGGACATGATTATGTCCTACAATCCCAGGACATTTGCCATTTGCAATGTCTTTTGTCAGGACACAACTGTCCAGTGATGGACTATCCCTCGTAAAGCAAGACAGATGAGAACCCTACTGTGGACACCAGATTGTTTGGCCCAACACATAGCCACGGTCACTGCAGGTTTAGAACAGTCATTTGTTTCCTAGCTGTAAGCCTTATACCTTTGGCACTTTTGTTGTTTGCCTGTTTCTTATACAAATTAAGTTTATTCTATCCTGACGTGACTGCTTTCGGCAACTGTTACATGCAGTATGGTGCATAGTTATTCCCTACGGTCAAAAGACATTTGGCATTGTACTATTGTTGGTCAGGTCACACCTACACACACATTAATTGTCCCTCACACAGTGGATCAGGGGTATCCTGTTTATGTCAGTGCCTTCATCACTTTTATACCATGTGCCACTATGCGGATGTGTATATATATTCTCCCGCTTATTCATGTCGGGACACGTGCATCACGGGCAGGTGTTTGATCCTGGGTAGTAGGTTATGCATGACCATTTAGGGCTGGACAGTGTTGTGCACCTCTAATGCACATTCCAACTTGTGTCCAGATATCTACAGGACTGAACTTTGTGTCTTTCATTCTAATGTTTACACAGGTTACGTATCCCATGAGGGATATCCCAAAAATTGGACCAGTCCAAAACAAGACGAATACCGAACATTTTTCTGGCTTTACGAAAATGTGCTGGGGGTTTTACATGCAAGGGATACATAGTGTGCAATCCTGCAACTGCCTAGGGTGACACTACCTACTACATATGCGTAGTGGTCACTATGTGTAGCTGTGGCTGCACCAAACCAGTAGGCCAAGTATGGCTGGATTTGGTGGACGTTCAGGTAAGGGAGCGGGTTGTGTGATGTGGAGGGGATGCTGGGTAGTCCATTATGCATCCAGGTGTGTTGCATTTGTTATGGCCAGTTCTATCAGGACCAATCTGTGGGTATGTGCCGGTGACATGTCTATACATTTGTAAAGCACATTTCAATATTCATATGTTTGTGGGATTGTGTTCTACAGTATGGCCTGTCTGGTTGTATTGCAGCTGTTTATACATGTGTTTGTGTTTCTTTCAGCTTCACCTGCTGCTCCCTCATACAGCTCCGGTTCACCTATTCTGCATACGACACAGTATCGCCTTGGAGAATTGTACCATTACCCATCCCCCCACACACACAGATTCCTCACACCCCATACATCACTGCTTTGGTTGTTGGCCCATGTATGGTTGTGTGGACTACCCTGCCATGTTTGCTTTCCACATGCTATACCTCATGCACATAAGTACACGCCCATACTTAACTTTCATTACATGGTTGGTATACCCGGGTACTACCCGTTAAACTGTGGCACATCTTGACAAGTTCGGCTTGTACCGCTGATTTCTGGATTTTGGCAGACTGTTCTACTCATTGGTAGGATGCCACCTTTTCTTATGTCCAGGATGGGATATATTCCGTACACATATCCGACTGTACTGGACAACACGTCCCCACAGTCGACAGTACGGATAATACTGTTCCTTTCAGCCTACATGTTTCCTTATTGTTGTAGCTGTTTATATGCTCCTTCTGTTTCGTTTACATGCTTATTCTATTTCCTATCACATTTGGTATGTGAAATGCGGACATACCTTTTGTATGTGACTATTACATGCCATGTGGGATATGATTCGGACATACGGTCGCTAGATATGTACATTTATCATGTATTTTGTTATGGACACATCTACCCAGCTGTGTACCCCCCCTCACATTATGGGTCAGCTGGTGACCCTCACTATTGGGCTGGACGTACCTACTGGTGGCTCGCTAACATATGATGCGTTTCACTTCCACTTGGTATAGCTATCTACATTGCTACAGCCACACGGTCTTCCATGTCATTTGTTTGTGGGATAGGGACCCGTTATTCCCTACAGTGCATTTGTGTTTGCTTCTTCATTTTGTGTTCGCAGGAACTTTCTTGCATGCTTTGCATATGTTTCAGTATCCATGGACACTGACAGATGTGATTACTATCTTGCAACTTGTTATATGCAAGCATTTTAGGTTGCACGTCTACAGCTGGCATTTCCACACCTCCATGCGGCACTTCGACGTGCCCTATGCACTCGTGCTCCTTTCCTGTGCACATGGCTGTGGCGGCAGCGCACCTTCATTAATATGCATTTGGCGCTAATGCGCCATCTTCATGCCGCAATATCGGCGCAAGCCTACCGCCATCCTTGTGCCGAGCTTCATGAATCCCGGGGCATAATCGAACTGAACTACGTGAAATATCTTGGATAATTAACATGAGAGCAAATTGTCCCCCTGGACTGAATACTATAGTTCGATTGAAACCAAGTTTGAAAACAAGAAGAAATACCATCATAACTCAGAATCATTAGAACTTTTATTTATAAGAAATCATCATAGTTAAATATTTTTATTTTTATTTTATTTAAGATGTAATCAAATATTACTTTCATATATTTTTAAAGTGTATTATTTTTTAGTATTTTTAAGTCGATCATTGATTATTTATTTTATAAAACATTTACAATATCTTTATATTATAGTCTTGCTAGGACCTTTACCAACAAGCTTTAATAATCAATAGTTATTAATACACACATTTGTTTATTCTGACAAGGAAAGTCTTCCAGACTAGATCATTTCATTTCACTGAGGATGCGTGCATGCGTGCGCCCCACCACAGTGATAATTTAATAAGGCTAAAGGCTCCATAACTCGTCCTTTACTGGGGAAGTGATAAGGGATGTTGTTCTTTACAGTGGAGATTTTTCAGAGAGCAAAGGACTCTCTATACAGTAATTAGTGGAAGGAAATAGAAATTTAACGTGTAGTTATGGATCTCCGTGTTAGCGGAAGCAGGGTTGAGATGGTGACCATGTTTTTAGATCGTGCTAGTTGTCTTTCAATAATTTAGTAGACAAGGTTAAATAATCGTTTCACATACCTAATGGAACAAATTAGATAAAAGGGATTAGACAATGAAAATAGGTTTACATTTGTTAATCAAGGAAGAAAAAATAAATAAATAAATGATTTTGAAAAATCAATATTATACTTTGGCCACTGGATGGCAGCAAAGGGGAAGCAAGGAAGCAATGGAAAATAAAAATAAAACCCATTTGGAACGACACATTCGGTAATTATAACCAGTAATAAAACAGATAGAGCACTGCATATTAGCATATTCCTGAAGTAGGATATATATGATGGGCCAATACTAGCTATTTTAATCAGAAGAAAAGCGCCAATGATCAGCACTACGCGATTCTTAACCAATAGAGACTGATAACAAAGATAACACATTAGCATAATTCCGGTGCCAATTTTAAATCACAGCTATAGGCTACTTAGTAATGTACAAGAAAGATTACTGGATATTCAAGTAATGAATGAGAATGAACTGATATGATTGGCTAAGAAGTTAATTAACTCTAAACCTTATTGGTTAGTTTTAGTATAAATATAAAGCACTATCACTGAAAGCTAACGGTCTGAAGAAGGCTAAATAGCTGAAAGCGCTTATCGTTTCACATTTTTGGAATTTTACTAGCTGTTTTTATTTGTTCTATTAAACTTGTCTTTTGTCTGATACAGGACTTTATTGTGGTGGAATTTTTGCCGTGGTGGAATACCAGAGGTTTCTTCTTATATTGCTTCATTTTTTCCACTGGTAAACCTTAAACAAGTGTAAGATAGTTTTTCTTGAATCACTATAATACATTAGACATTACAATTCAGGGTTCAGATCTTAGTGCATAACATATTTCATATTTCAATATCATCACAGAAAGAAAGAAGCCAGTGTATACCTTCTGAATGTTTAATAAAATCACGAATTCACAATACACGCACGACAAAAACATATAAAAAAAACTTCTCTAGCACCTCAGCTGATTTAGCCTTTACAGAATATACTTTTGTCTCTTGCATATTTCATATTTCATTTATATCTTGTTTTACAACGCCAAAATCTACTGTTTTGCATAATAGCTGGTTCTCAGAACAACCTCAGTAAATTCATGCTGTTAAATCCATATTTGCCGTGACAAATCTGTACACATTCTATTTGTGCAACAGCATACTAGAGTAAACACAACAATTGGTGTTTTAGGTCTTTTTGTACTTATATGACACAGTGCTTTACTACTGCATATCGTGTAGATCAATATTAGTCTGGCAAACTTTTATTTAACCGTTAGACACAGAACACACTACACCTTCTTGCAGTACATGATTTACTCCTTTTTATTTATTTCAGTATATACTGCAAAGTAGATCTGTTTTTACAAGCCTGTCGGAGCAGCCTTTTCAGTCTGTTGGCATGGACCCTGTCATTGCTAGCCCTCTCTGCTGCAGCTGTAGGGGGAGAAAACAAACATTATGCATACCTGTCTATCACATACTTAGGCTATGATTAGGTACAGCTAAGTATGAGATACTTACAAACTACTGGAGCATTCCATGCCTGGGCATCTTGGATCCACTGAGGCAAGAGCTCCCCCTTCCTCTGCCTTAGGTCAGCATAGTGACATTGTACCTGCTCAACAGTTTGGGGGACTCTAACCACTATGCTACCTCATCGGATTTTAGTTATACATTTTATTTAGCTCCTATTAGATGTTTAATCAATGCTGAGTAGTGGGCCATAATGTGCAAACCCACTCAGCTATGCTTAAACTTAACTTAGAATGGAAAAAAAATAATAAATGCACTTTAATTACATGTATCAATACTACTTGTAAGTCTATTTGGTAATGTACTACCTGTCATTCTATCAACTGTCCAAGTCTGTATGGGGCATATTAGGATTGAAGTCACTACATAATGGCATATATTTGAGTTTCAGACTTCTAATCCTTCCCTACATGTTGTCATATTAGTACAAACCATGTTCCTCTATCAACTTTCTAAGTTTGGAAGGGCAATATTTATGATCTGTCCCTAATTGTTCCCCCATCATTTCAGGCTTTGGTCAGTTGTTTGCTCTGTGAGGTTGGGACATGTTAAAGGTGCTGTATGACAATTTTGCATTGCAGGGAGTGCAGTGCTTTCTATCTAAGTAGCTGCTTTCAGTATCCACAGACACTGAAAGTACTTAGAAAGTGTCATACAGCACTTTGACAATGCAGGGGGTGTGTGACAGCACCTGGCACACATCCCCTGCATTGCTTCCCATCTAAATAGCTGTTTTTATTGTCTGCGGACACTGAAAGCACTTAGAAAGTGCCGTACAGCACTTTGACAATGCAGGGGGGTGTCACACACACCCCTGCATTACTTCCTATCTAAATAGCTGGTTTCCGTGTCCATGGACACTGAAAGCATTTAAAATATGCCATATGGCACTTTCAGAGTGCAGGGGCCATGTTGGATGTGTGGGCACTACTAAAACATGCCCCACTGGACTCAGTAGTGTTCATGTCCATGTAGCCTTAGTAGTGGCGTGCCTTCATGAATATGCAAGCCGTGCTGCTGTTAAAGCTATGCAGAAACGGCCATGGTTCACTCCGTGCAGGAATAGCACTATTCCTGCATTGAGTTTATTGAATCCAACCCTGAATGTGTCTTGAAGACAAGGCAGCTCAACCCTCAGGAACTTATATGTCACTGTCCACATAGTTTAGAGATGGTTGTGCTATTATTTTACTTGTGAAAAACTCTGATCTAAAATCTGCTGGGTTTGTCATATACCATGATTAGTTGTTCCTCTGGATCATAAATATATTCCCTTTAATATTATATCAGCTATCCTGAATGCTTTCCTTACTACTACAGGTACAAGCTAAGACTATTTCCTATAAGTTTGACTATATCGCTTATGACAGAAAATATTGTGAGCTTAGAAAAATATAGAAATCATCCCTCTCTCTCTCTTGTCAGACCATATTTTTAAACCACTATTGGTGAAAGATCCTTCTGGAAAATAAGCCCTTCCATATAGAATGGTTTCCCTCCTGAAGTCAAATAACAAAACACTTTTCAGCTCTTTATAACAGAATTAAAGGGCTATGTTACAAATGATATAGCCTGCTGCAGCTTTTTTGATAATGATTAAATCATATCCAGTTAACTGCCATCACCTGCATATTCTGTACATTCGAAAGACTTCTCTGTTTGACCCAACTTTTAGCATAGAAATCAGTACAAATCTTTTCCTAGTTAGTTGATAGTATTTATTTATAAAACATACAGTAAATCAAGAATTTTATCAAGCAGTTTTTAGTAAAACAGCTATAACATAAGATATATGTATAGACAAAGTCATCTGCAAACTGAATTGTCAGACATACTGAACAAATCTGCTCTGAACTGACTGCACTTGGCTTTATTTCAGCAAATCTCATGCCCTTTCTCTCTCTGTATAGCTTGCTTGTAATGCATTATGAAACAACCATTCTCTCAACCTTGAGATCCAAGCATTGGAGAGTATATTTTCACAACAAGACATATTTTATCAATCCAGATGGTCTTATCAATGAAAGTTCGACACAGTCTGTTTCTCCAAAGTCATCCTGACACATAACAAATGATGTTTAAATGAGAAACCTGAGAATATGCATGTTTAACTTCTGTTTGATCCTGAGGTCACTGCTAGCTGGATTCTTCCATCAAAGCTTTGTATTGCAAAATGAAAGCCTACTAAAAATAAATCCTATAAAGTAAACATATTGCATGCATTTCCAACCCTTTTCAGTAAGAGAGAGACCCCTATTCATTTATTTCCCAGTCTAATACATTTATTGGCTATCAATTAAATTGCCAATTTTGTATATATGCTAAAATGTGTATTTCTGTTATTAACTTACTCTTCTAATTTACATTCCTTGTGCTGTTCTGTTTGTTTGTTTGTGTCTTTCGGCTTTTCCCGGTTAGGGGTCGCCACAGCGGAACTCCAGTCCGCTAATGATTGGCAGTAGATTTTTACGTGCTGGCTTGCCGGGCCTAATGAACAACCTTCAATGAAGGAACGCCCATTCACTCATGTCACCACACAGAAGACGCTCTAACTGAGAATCAAACGGGCAATGTCTAACTGTGAGGCGACAACACTACCGCAGCACCACCACCGCAGCACTGTACTTAAATAAAATTTGCATCCATTTATTTTTCTTATGTACTCCATGCTACTGTAAAAATTTCTATTTACCATATGCCCTGGGTCATTTCTGCAAATGGTCTGCCAACCAGCCCACTTACCTAGTTATCAGTGAGTTGGTCTGTAATTTACAACAACAATGCTATATCAGTCCTTCACAGCTTCTATAACATAGGGACTATAATCCAAGATGGGCTACTACAAGTAATACATGAAAGGCTGTATGAAAAAAAAAAAGCCTAGCTGACCCCCCCCCCAAAAAAAAAGCTAAAACTTGCTGTTAAAGCCAAATAAAATAAAACTGTCGTATTGCAACAGATAAGGCCAATTCTGATTTTTGTTTTGTTAGGGCAACCTACGCAGCTATGGAGACGTATAAAGCAGCTTACACATTTAAATTTTCAGACTGCTAACAAGCAAAAGTATGGGCAAAACTTCTTTCAGAGAAGTATCTGATCTAATATTGGATCTGTGTTGCCAGCTCCCTCCTTAGGGGAAGTAATTGCACTCATAACACACAGCATACATCTGTGCCAAATATTAGAAACTAATCTCATTCATTTCATGCTTACTCACTACAAACAGGCCAGAAAATCAGAAGAAAGTATTAACTTTCATTACTCTCCATCTGACAGTACCCTACCTCCATCCTTTCTTAAAACAGGATCATCATTTTTAATTGTAGTTTAATTTCAGGAATTAACTATTTCAGTTGGCAGTATTCTTTGATCAAGCCACTTCTCAAAATTTCTTCTCTTACTGCTTCTAGTGACCTCATATTCACATTTGCCCTCTAGCCAATTTTTTAGAAAAAATATTTATTAGTAAATTCTAAGCTATATATAAATAAATCTGTCATGCTTAACAGGCAAGATGCCCAGCTTCTGATCCACCTATACCAACATCACTGGCATTTATACTTTAACCAGTGCAGTTTTCAAATATGTAACATGGCTGAATATCAGGAGAAAATTTTTGTAGATTTATATGGAACTTTCAAAATCTTTAACAATGATCTCCTTATTCAGAAAAATCATCAGCAAAAGATTTTCAGAGGAAGCTGAAACTGCTTTCTAGCCTGTCCTTCCAAACAAATCTATGCACAATCAGATCTGTTATCTCAATTTTTACAAGCAGGGCCCCATAGGAATCAATTAAAGTCTCTTACTCTTCTTTATTAGTTATCAGTTACCTCAACCTAGGTCTGACTCACCTTAAATGTATTCTTTCAGCAAATAATATTGTTTAATAAATTCAAATAACACAGTTAACAGGCTGCAAAGCTTTCTTTGGTAAGACAGCTCTCAAACTGTTCTAGAAACAATAATTTATTAATATTATCAACTTTATTAATAAACCCTCAGTCATGTTAAGTGACACTACACAAAGGCAAAATCAACTACAATCATTACAATTAATGATACCCAAGGCAATTATTCACCAAAAGTAATAAAACAGAGATACTTAGGGATCAGACTAGATCAACATTTAGACTTCTATTATAAAGAATTTGCAGTTGATAAAGTTCTCAAACAACTTAAGATCACAAATAGAATTTCTCATGTCTTAACTACAGATGCCAGAAGTCCAATGGCTATAAAAGTTATCCTTTTTTATATGGAATATGCCTTACCCTTTGTGGCTTTACATTACACTTAAATACTTCTTTAATTCAGGAAAATGAAAATTATATACTTAGATTTATTTGTACTACCCAACACATGGAACTTTAACTAGAGAAAAGTGGCTGCAATTTACCATGAAAGCCTTGTTACTTTTAAATTCCTTTTTATTCAAATTATTTGATAACAGTTATTACCCTACACTGGGCAATAAAACGAGGTTTAGAAAAGGATCTTTCTCTATACACAGCCATAAAGGGACATTTCTAATAAGGTCATTTTTAACTTGCCAAATATGAAAAAGCTTTCTAAGAACTTATTCTAGCTAGCTGGAATGAAATAGTGGCTAACTGAAGAACTGTTAACTATTATAATAACTTTAGGAAAATACAAAAACTCAAGACTCACCTCATGGACAGCTACAAGAGCAATTACTTCCATAAATCTGAGTAAGCTATCCTTTTTCCTGTTCAGTTTTATTACTGTTAGCATTACATCCCTACACTAGCAGCATGACCTTTCTTTAAAACATGTCACTGTATTCTGATGTATGTTTTACATTTTGTAAATATTATTAAAGATTTTTTAAGATAGAATAATGATAATTATATTGCACTCATATTTAACTTTATTACATTTTTTCTGAATTTTAATTGTCCTAATCTGTTTTAATATATGTTCAATTATAACATGTACACTGCTAATACTACTGTTTTAACTAATATAGTGCCCTTCTCTACATACTCCTGAATTTGCTCATATATGTTGTGTGAACTTTGCTTGTTCAACATCTTTCAGTGAATTATGTATATGCGTGCCTATAAATTTGCTTAATCAATGTATGTCTTTGTTATTTGGCTGAGGATGTGATTGAAAAGGGACAACTGTATGTGTCTGTGTGTGTACATGTGTGTGCGTGTGTCTGCTTGTGTGTGTGTGTGTGTGTGTGTGTGTGTGTGTGTGTGTGTGTGTGTGTGTGTGTGTGTGTGTGTGTGTGTGTGTGTGTGTGTGTGTGTGTGTGTGTGTGTGTGTGTGCAAGTGGTGCAGAACTGTACCTTAAACATATTCTATAGAGCTTGACTTCAGTTAGTGCTAGTTATGAAACAAGAAAAACTTTTCACCAAAAACGAAAATAGCAGCCCAAACTGGATTTTTGAATATCTTTACTTCAATTCCGTACTGCCTTCGCCTTCTAATAGAATAACTTACAATATGAAAAAACAGTTTATATACATCACCCATCATGACAATAATTAACAACAACAATTAAACAATTAACCATTTTTTCATCTTTTCAAAAATTTAAAGCCATATGAAACTTCATTTTGACATTACATTCACAGTTTATAACAATTTATAACCAATATCTTAATACACATCATTAACAAACTACCCATCTTACTACATTTCTAAATTCATTCCTTTTGGATACAAAGTATTGAAATTAATAATAAAATTGTATTCCATATTTAATAATCTTTTTTGAAAACCATGATCTGCCCCCCCTACTCCATAAGGTTTAGCCAAAACACTAAATATCAAATCTGTACTTATAACCCCATGCTGTTGGTGAAAATGACTGGCCACTGGACTATCAAGCCTCCCATTCCTAATGTCTCCTAGATGTTCCATTATTCTTAATTTTACCCTACGTTTAGTTTGTCCTATGTACCATTTCCTTTCCTGACAATTACATCCTAAAAATAAAAGAATTACAATCAAAATTATCAATGGCATTGTATAAAATGCCATTGATTCTAGTACCATCTAAATTTTTAATCTTATTACATACCTTACACCTACCACATGCATAAGCACCTGCATTAGTTGCCCTCTCTCTTTTGCCATTATATCTAACTAATTCCTTCAAATTATTAAATCTTCCATATGAAAAAACTACATTATTGGGAATTATTTTTTTCAAAGTCTCATCATTAGTAATAATGGGCCACATATCCAACACCAATTTTCTTAGGATAGGAGAAAAAGCTGAAAACCTATTTACAAAAAAATATTTTATTTTTTTCACTAAATTTTGTTCTGTCATAATATGTCCCTTCGCTACTTTTTCCTACCCATAGTATCAAGCTTTTTACATTGAGACCCATAATGAACCAAACCCAGTTCTTTTTCCAATTTAGCTCTATGTAGCTAACACTTTCCCAAGGGTACCCTCTACTCTTTAATTTTTCACAAATTAAGTCAAACTCCACCTTAACATTCTCTTTCTCCGAAATATTCCCAGCTATTCATTTAAATTCCCCAAATGGTAAAGAGTAAATTAAATGAACACTATGCATACTAGATGCATGTAAAAAAATATTTACTGCAGTAGTTTTATGATAGGATTTATGCTGTATCTTCCCATCTAACCCCACATAAAATTCCACATCTAGATACTGAATAGTTTTTTCACCCAAATTAAAAGTGAAATCTAAACCACATGGATTTAACCTTAAACTAGAAATAAATTCATTAAATTCTGTAGGATCCCCCTCGCATAGAAACAAAAGGTCATCAATAAATCTTTTATATGAGAACACATTATTCTGATAAAAACTATTTGAATACGCAAATAAATTCTCAAAATATCCCATAAAAATAATAGCATAAGAGGGAGCAAAGCTGGCACCCATTGCAGTGCCTTCCTTTTGCAAAAAATACTTCTTATCAAATTCAAAATAGTTATGTATAAGGCAAAATGGTTAATTGTTTAATTGTTGTTAATTATTGTCATGATGGGTGATGTATATAAACTGGTTTTTCATATTGTAAGTTATTCCATTAGAAGGCGAAGGCCGAGGTACCGGAATTGAAGTAAAGATATTCAAAAATCCAGTTTGGGCTGCTATTTTCGTTTTTGGTGAAAAGTTTTTCTTGTTTCATAAGTTGTTTACGG